>NW_019213160.1:138521-340137 GCF_002532875.2 Varroa jacobsoni | reverse complement strand
AGAGAGAGAGAGAGAGAGAGAGAGAGAGAGAGGGGGGGAGAGCAATACTCGGTTTCCACAACTTTTGTAACAAATTATAGTCGATTTATCTTGCTGTTTTTGGCCACCACGTCACTGGAATATTGACATGTATTTATACTCAAGTAGACACTATCTGTTAATATAATTACCTTGCATCTCTAAGGGGGAACATTTGGATTCACGAAATTCGGAGGTCGTCAACTACTAATTCTATCGTTTTAAAGAACGCCATGTATTTTCACGCAGATTTTACAGTCAGCCAATGGCAAGCACAACAGATATTTAGCCTCTTTTTTTTTATTCGGATTAACGCTGTTAACGTTTCATTTTTAAATAACGTACCGCTAACTATTTTACTATCCATATATAGCTATTTTTTTTCTAAGGCCCCGATAGTCCAGTGTTAACGTGGTATCCGAGGAACTCTGGGCTTGAAATCTGCAGTAGACTCAATTCGTTTCCGTCCGGTAGTCGTTGGTTATCGATCCCTAGCAACGTTAGATGGCTATGCCGGACATCTAATACGATGTATGTGCGTATGTGTTATTTTCAAGATGCATACATAGTCTATACCTTATATAAAGGATGTACTGCAGCAGTAAGAGATGATACTCGTTAAATCCAAAGCATCGCTGGTTCGAATCTCCGAACGCCTATGTACACACAAGAATATATGTGTCAATATAACAGTGACATAAAGTGAATTATTGTCTACTGCGACGTCGTAATGTCCAACAGATAAATCGAATAATTGAGAAATTTCTACCGGCATTAAATCCTGCAAGCTTTCCGCTTTCCTTATGATTCCCGAAGAATAACACACCGACCGTTTACCGTAAGGTCTGTTCTAGTAGGACTTCTTCTTTTCTTTAATAAGATAACATCTTGTCAAACTCGTTAGCTCGAATACCCATTTTACGTATTTTGCTGCTCTTTCACCTATGTATCGCGACATTTTTCGAGTTAGCTTTTGCTAGCAACAAGGAATACTATTATATTTGTAAGTGTACATACTATCGAGTCCACATATGCTATTTTGGCAAGTACATCGCACAGCGTTTTACTCTCGTTTAGCCCTATGAATGTGAAGTCTCTAAGAGCTCGCCCCAAATGTCAACTTTTGTCCGTTTTCCATGAATTTCTTCTGCAGGTGGCAGGTACTATGTGTCCTTTACTTGTCTTATATGAACTTAAAAGAAATCCGCTCGATTCAAATCGAACGAGCGATGTAGCGCTTTCCAATTAGAAACAACCTCTAATCTTCTTCTGAGCTACAAGACAAAAGCGCCGGCCCGCCCAGAAACATGTCTTTCTTAAGCTTATTAAAAAAACCGGAAACAAGAGTTTAAGGGTAAGTTTAGGGTCATCATCTATGTTGTCATGGGTGTGTGAGCTTGTCGGACTTTACAAGTCCTGTGGCTGACGCAAACTAGCTCCTTCGTTAAGGGCAGTTTCCACCCGCGGCACGATGAACGAAGAGAAAACAGAATTAAGCAAAGCAAGTACCGGGCATAAAACACAGCGGAGCACAGCTCTCAAAACTTCGAATAAGATGCGCTTGCCGAGCCTAATACGCATCTGATGTCTCGCGATTGAGAGCCTGGGCTGCTTGGCATCAGCGCCTTTTACTCCGCAGTTTCGAGCTCTAACGCTACCGGTCAGGCAGAAAATGGGCAAACGTAGAAAAGCTTTTCTGGCACGCCACTGCTGCAATGACGAATCTAGGCTCTGCGAGTAACCGTAAAGAGAACAGGCCGCAGCACTCACACACACGCATGTGGACTAGACTGTTTTGTGGGTGCTATTTACTCGAAGACAGGAAGCCGCGCAGTAGGATTAAAAGCGTCGGAGTTGTTTCAGGCAACACATGGATCCTGCGCCCTTCTTCTTTTTCCGCCTTTTTTAAGCTTTCATGATTTTCTATTCCCTTCCAGAGATCGTTATCTCTTTGTTACATTGCACGGTCAGATTCTATGGTAGAACCGTGGCGTCACCGGTGACACGAGCACGGGACTATGGAATAGTGTAAAATCTTATCAGAGCAATCGAACGAATAACTAACCAAGACCGGAGAGCGTTTGTCCTTAGAGAGATGGGGAGAGAAATGGAATTGGCGATGTATAAATACCTCACGACTTTCGGCTTTGCAGTTTTTTTGGGCTTGACTACGACCGAAGCCGTAAAGTAGATGCTCAATCGGCCTCGTAACCATTTAATCTTCAAATCTGAACAGCAATGAAATTTTGTTATCGGCACGCAGGAACGAGTGCTGTATAGACATTCCACCTAAGATTCCCCCACAACTGCTCAACTGTTCTAACAACTAGGATGGGCCTTGGCACCATTATTCAGCACTGATTCAGAACCCTGTTACGGTAGCCTTAATATTCATCATGTAACTCTTTGCTCAGGCTTTCACTAGAAAATCCAAATGTGCCTTCAAACTTGGACCACCTCTGGGTTCCGTCGGTTGATACGCAGATACATTATTACAAAACTACGGCGAGCAAGGACGCAGTTATTCGCCATAGTTTTATACAGCTGTAAATAACTTCCTTCTCGCGAAGATATTAAAATCATATGTAATTAGTATCGTCGTTGCTAGGCTTCTTTGCGGTTTATCCCCGTCTGTAACGTACGCAACTAAAGCAACTTGCTCTCTAACTTCCCGACCATTCTCTGCTTCTGAGATCCATTCTAACAACTTCTGTTGGGGATCTGTAGCTATTATCGATACATCAATGTTAGACATCCGTATCTAGAGTATGTGTCACGACTACCATTACTTATGAACTATAGATCTAACTAGTAATCAAATAACTAATGACTTGAAACGGGAAATCGAGTGCCTATCGTACCCGCACCCATAACATTGAACGTGAACGGCCTTCAGTCGAAATATATGCAGCTGAATATATAGACATTTGAATAATATGGTTGACACAGTTACTTCTAGCACAAGTGACAATCTTCAGAGAAGTTAATTTTTCATAATTGAACACAAAAAAATGTGTAATGCTCAGCAATCTTTTCAATGGGGTTATCATAAATCCCAGAATTAGCCTTAGGGGGAGAAGAGAGTGGAAATACCCAACCGTTTAGAGGTTTACGTCCAATTTTACTTTAGTCAAGCATTGCCTCAAACGGCTGCCTCCTTTTGGCACGCAACGAGGTCCGATTCCGACACGTCACCACGGGAACAGAAAAATCGTCCTAGCTAATCGAAGTGAAAGAACATCTATCTCACAGGGACGGTGTCCTTACATTACTCTATACTACTCGATTCCTCAGACGTGAATCTTTCATTGACTGACTGACAACAATGGAAATTTAGTAACGTATCATACTCACTGGAAACGATAAATAGTACCGGCGAATACTACGAATCTTATTGCTTTTTAAATAACCTTATCTTCACCTATATTAGCCCAGGTGAGTTGCTGTAGAGTCCGGCACTTGTCGCCATAAGGCTTATGTTAGATATCGTATATAGACGTCTAGTTGGCAGAATTCTTTAATAAATTTTATGTGTACACCGCATATATATACGCCAATATCGTCGTACGATTATTAGAGTGCGGAAAAAGCACTGTTGCAGGATATGTTTTAATGTAATTGATGTGACTGATCCATGTTATTGATTCAAAAAATACTTTTCTTGATCATAGAGGTATAGAGAGTCACTTCGAACAAGAAAACCATTGCTGACTGTGGTAACTAAACGCACTATTTTTAGTGGTCTGTTTTTCTATCAGCGAACCTCCTCGAGCGGTAAATAAAGTTGCAGTTCAGTTTTCCGTGCAATTTATTACTTTCTTTCGGAACAAAACTTCAGCCACTGCGTTTCTCGTTAAAGAAAAACTGTCAAATTTCTCAAGTTAGGTAAGCTACCGAGAAGACGTAATGGTATTACATCGTCTACTTTAAGCTCGAATTGAATTTTTTTTTTATAGTATTCGGATATTTTTTTTAAAATGGGATTTTGAAACATTTCACAGTATAATAGCTTCCCAAGAACGGATACGATTTTTACAGGGTTACGCATGTACACATCTGATCTGTTCATAACAAAGCATGTAAATATTGTATTGTAAAGAATAAAAAAAAAAAAAAAAGATAACCAGTTGATAAAGTGTGCAGTAAAATCCAGATTATCAATAGATAGCTTGTAGGTGATAGTGACGATCGGACAGTGCAGTCGTTATCAACGTCGTTGTTTACGCGGATTGAAACAGGTTTCATCATCACACTTTAAGGTAAGCTGGCATTGCTGGCCTACAATCGAAGCACCATCTACAACGTTATGCAGTACGAAGTCCGTTATCAAAGAAGATCGACGGAGACTTCAAGATCCTTTTTGACATTAGGTAATAGATAAATCAATGTATAAAACCCACAATGCATACGTCAAAGGCGATATGCACAGCCTCTGGGAGACTTTGAAAATATTACGGAAAAAGTCCAGACGAAGGTTTTCCCACCTTTTTAACAAATCTTATTATATATATATATATATATATATAGGAATAGTTGAATTAGGCAGTTAAAATAGCTTTAAGTCGTGCTAAATTCTATGGATCTCGCTCTTCTGATTAATTACAAAAAAAGAAAGTGATCTAATCGCGCATGTTATGTACCGGCTGTGTACAGAATTTAAGGTAAATCTATGCCGTATGGATCGAGAAGACTATATTTGATTCGAAAAGCATAAATATAAGAGGCCCTAATTTCTTCGAAAACTTTACCTACCACAGGAAATAGGGAATCAGTGCGATTGGTTTCAAAGTATAATTGTTTCCCGTTTATAAAACACACATTATATAACTCTGTCCCTTATTGCATGACCACTGAAATAGTAATTCTTGGCCTTGACCATTTTATTGCATAAGCTATATCTAAACGAATACATATATTCGAGTGAGCTCTTTTCCATATGCCAACAGAAAACGTTTTATTTATGCATCCATTCAACGTTTACTTGGCGTGTATTGTAATGTAAACACATAAAAACAGCACAATTATATACATTGCATTTGAATTTTACAGGACTTGCTAAACAAGCCAAATTGCGCGGAATAAGCAAGCGAGCGGAAGACAAAGTCGAACTATTAAAATATTGAACAATTTCGATAATGCGATTTAGAGACTTCGGCAAACGAACAACGTTTTTAGCCTTTTAAGTCCTTGCGACAGTGCGGAACAAAGGATCCGGGGTCACGGAAGTTATTAAAGATTAAAATGGTTGAATACTGCAAGAAATGACGTTCAGGGTTTACTAGTATGACGCTAAACGTTCCTACAAGAGTGGTCTATTACGACCAGCTAACTTGTAGCGAAATTTTGGGCAAATTGGCGGGAAAGCAAAAGAGTGGCTGGAGTTGACAATTCTAAAGGAAGCCGTACGATTTTTTGCAAGGAGGTCCTGTTGCCGTAAATGCGGGCGCTGAAGTTTGTCTCTAAGCAGAATTGGGAACTTCAGGCAATTACTTCGGCTTTTTACATTTCGCCAAATTCAATACAAAACAGTTAAGCATTATAGCCTATTCTAGCGTCTAAATGTTCCACGTCATACTTGCAGTGCTTGTACGTCACTACCTGCTAATGAATAGCTACTATTTGATTCCTGAGAGCTTCATAACTATAGACTTTTCATTCTACATATCACAACTGCAAATTCGAATCCGCCAACAATAAAGTACGTATTATTGTATATAGTATGGGATCAACATAGCTTATGCTGGCAAAATTCTACACTGGTTTATACAGTATATTATATAGTAGTCATCGTTGCTCAGTGTTCACACTGCAAGAGCACCGGGCATTCCTGCAAATTTTCCATGACCTTCTTGCACAGGTTTCAGGTGGCTCGTGTCCTTTGGTTGCCTTGCGCGATCCCTGGGAGGGATCGCTTTATCGAGGTAAAAAAGGAATAAATAACCTCTTCAGACTTGAAACATTGTATATCTATCTTTCGGTTACCTAGTTAGAAGTGCGAAGAAAGGCGCCGACATCATTCAAGAACATGACTTCATCATCCATGCGCTCGTCGAATTTGTCAGCTTCGTGAAGTTTGCGATTTAGAGCTTGAGTTGCTGGGCACCAGCGCGTCCTATACTTTAAGTTCGACAAAAGATGAAAGAGCTCGAGCTGCTGGTCCAAGCAGAAAATGGGGAAAACTAAGAAAAAAGGTTTTTTCGCCCGCTAGCCTTAAGACAAACTTATGGCTAATGCAGAAAAAGAATAGTGGAGCACCCACATACTTAGGATAGACTCCTCTATGAGTTGGATGTGTACCTTGTTGAAATTGTTAAGCTTTTTTCAGTCCAGTAAATTCGTAGGTGTCGCTGACTAGCTATCGTCTAGCGAAATTATCGTTTCACTGGTTACCACTCATGTTTATGTAGAACAAGTGATATTGATGCGGCGGACGTAGCACTGAATGAGCAGAGTCCAAGTATAGTCAATAACTATACTCATACTCTTTATCAGCCTGCAGAGAAGTGGCTGAATGACTCTAGCTAATCGGAAATCGAAACAAAAAATTGAGAACAGCAGCCACAAGAGTCGCAATACATTCACTATATGTAAATAAATATATATATTTATTTATATATAGTGAATATATATATATATATATATATATAGCTTCCGATAGATTATTTCATTTTAAGAAATATTAGTAGAGAGCCGTGCTTTTTCTCCAATAAATACAAGGATATATATGTGTGCAGATGTGTACCGTGAAGGGTAAGTTTGGGAATTCTGAGACATATGCTATCGAAAAACGGACCTAACTGTACGCGAGCGAAAGTATAGAATTACCTTAGATTATACAGTGGCCGCGATCGCGAGGGGTAGCGGCCACTCTTGGCCCGTGACCAACCCGGTAGCAGATTTCGAATATCGCGCGAAAGGCGTAGTAATCGCCACGTAGGGGATAGATTGGAAAATCAAGAAGGTTATCGACTCCTTGCACCATCCTGATATGAATTTGAAATAATCATTTTTAGAAGACATAGAGAATACGTACGAGAACAAATGTTCTGCTTAATACTGGTAAGCTAGAAAATAAAATAATCTTTAACAAAATCTGTAATGTTTAATAGTTCTTGAATGACGGTAAAAAGGAACCATGGAGAAGATTCTTCATAGTGATACCAAAGCGAGCGCAAGAAATGGGCTATTGAGCCATTTACCGAACAACAGGATGTGCCATTTAGGAAGAACCCATGCTGCGATATCATCTTTGTCCAAAATGGAATTTACAAGACCCTAGAGTGTGTACAATACAAACCGATAATTGTACCCATTTTGGTTTTGAAGAAGCAAACACCTTCCTCTATAGTTGTTTAGAACAGGGCAAAGAAAGGCGTCGTGATGACCATAGAACGGCATTACCGTTTAAAGTGTTAAAAAAAAAAAACGAATCCGACTTTCCATCCTATTCTTCGTGCCCAAAATCGAAATTGCTTATTCCATTACTAAAAGAGACACTGCTCTATATAACTGTAATGTGTGCAAATAATATAGTAGTTTGAAAAAAAGTTTGTAGATTATTTTTTAAAAATTTTGACGATTTCTCACAGTTCAGGAAATATGCGTATATCTAATGTCTATTTCGCATGTTTTATGCCCGCTATCGCTATCATCTCGCGACGTTCTATCAGACGGCTGGCTCCCAACACGAAACGAAGTGTGCCTATGCTCTGATTCAAATTTAGATCATAATCTGTCTCTACGATTATCGCTCAAATACGTTACTAAGTTACTATGAAAACATATATATATATATATATAGTCGGTTTTGTAGATACAAGCTATTTGGCGCATTTCTATAATGTTTTTTTGTCTTAGCGAAATTCTGCCACCAGGAAAAGTAATGAGATCCATAAACGTTTTGGAATAATTCAATTGACGAAGGTATACCACTGTTTTATATGAAGAACGAGTATTTCTAATAATGTGGTTAATCACCCATGTTATTGAAGAAACATACCGCACTTCGAACTTTCGAGCTAGTGAAAGAGAGGTTTGTAATTGTGAAGGAGTCTGAGGTATAAAGATACAAGTGCTTTAAAGACTACTAACTCGTTATAGTACATATTTTATTATAGCGCGGAATCTTCGTATTAGAACAAGCCACCACAGCGAATTAGTTATAATAAAATTTTGAATAAATGTGGGCAACTAGAGGAAATTGCTGAGGTTTGCAGGGCCTTAGGGCTCTCATTGTAACGCCGCAAAACTGTTAACTCCGACCGGGGCTCTGCCGTCTTGCCTTAACCCAAAATTTGCCATTAGCGAACTAATAGTGATAGTTCAATCCAACGAGAACTTAACCACCTTTAAGTTATATATATATATATATATATAGTCTAAGAAGAATCGAATGAGATTGTAATTATCCTTGTGATTCTTTTAACAAGCAATATCCTCTTATCCAGCATATGGCATACCTAATTCAGTTAGTTTCTTAACTCAGTTATAAATTGAATTAGCTTCTTAAACTAATGAATCTAATTGACCTGAACGAATAAAATAGTACTTTGTAACCTGTTGAATGTGACTACTAATAATTCAGTTTTATCAGTTTCACCTTTACTTTTAGGCCTGAGACCTCCAGCTTGCCAGCTTCTGTCTGTCAACGAACATTGCGATGAAGCTATAACATCATGGGGTACAATAGCATATGAGTGTCACGGCTGTTCCGTCTTAGGGAACGAAAAGAACTGAAATCCTATGTAATGGAATCACAGGCAAAAACTGAAACAGCATCTCGTTTATTTGGCTTTTATATCGACACAATCTGGTCATCGAAGCTCGTCAGAGACATCGTCATCTTAACTTTCTTATTCTGTCGCTTAGTATCAACCAGTTGAGGGGATGATGATTGCCTTCATTCGCCTATTTTAGTTCTGACTCTTGCTTTCTGTCCGTTACGTTCTTTTCACATGTCTACGATCGGCGCTCTTCGCGCGGCCATTGCGAGCTGGAACTTCGCTCTGACAGCTTTCCACGGGCAGAATCCGGGGAAGCCGGAGACGTCTAAAAAACCGGGGCCTGATACTTCGTCGTACTTTCAGGAACATACTTCTGACCTTTTTAGATTCTCGTAAGAGGAGACAATTGCCCGACGCTGGTGCTTCGCCGCCGACCGAGACATTGTTTCGTAAACACATTCGTGTATTTTCTAATGCGATTGCGTTCAAACACGTGAGTCTCTGGACTATCTGGTCGATGCGTTTCTGGCTGCTCTTGCAGAAGATTTACTTTATCTCTATTTGCCAAAAAGTCACATCCTAGGTGTTTCTGAATCATGTACCTGGTGGTTTTTTGGTCTGTGCCTGTGGTAACTAACATGCTTCACTTATATGACATAGCATTTATTTACCCAAATAACTGTATTACTTTTATCTTTCCCTAAATTCTGGCTGCATTGCAGATCTAGTATTTTTTTGGACCGTATTCGACTAATGCTGATCAGTTTTACTGCATCTAGCGTCGCCATTTAAGCTCTACGGATTGCGCAGCTACGGCGCTAGTAAATATCATGTATGCTCAAAAAGTAAGCGTAAACCTTCCTTACATGCTCTGAACTTTATATAATATCATCCTCTTGGGTAAGCCTCATTGATATACACGCCAGGGACTGTTCAGTTAACGTACTGGATTTTTCTTCGAACAATCCAATAGTTCTAGATTTGCTGTTTCCTAAGTCTCCTATTCGACTACGTCTTTCATTTCTAAAACGATTGGCTATCTGGTCTAATAACAAGCAACTTTCAACCGCGACCCTTTCCTAAAAAGTATAATCAATATGGCTTTATTGTTAAGGGGTAAAGTATACTAAAATATATTTAAATTATTACGTTTTTCTTTTTCTTCTTCTGTGTCAGACCAGCGTCAATAGCGGAGTTATCTGTATTGACTAATACGTGAGCATTTCTGTATCAGCATTACGTTCGTGTCACTCCTAATAGGCTCCAACGCGGAAGACCAACTGTTCTGTCTGCTGGCAGGTGAAGCGGTACTCGTGCTAGGCCGATACGAAAGTTTAGCAAAAGTTATGACTCCGAATCGATGCAATCATGCCAGGCATTTCTACGTAGATTTTGTCACAGAAAGTATCTCCACAGTAGGGGAAGAAACTTGAGGGATACAAATGGTGTCTAAGTGATCACCTTACGCGCATTTTACAGATTTCGAAGCAGTCGAGCTTATGCGGACCCTACAGCTCGAAGTTGTGAGGTCTCTAGACCAAATGTTTGGCTGAGAGAAAACTACACGAGAGTATGCAACTATATTTTCCTTACTGAAGCATTTTTTTTCTCAAAGATTTCCATATGATTGGCGTTGCTAAGCATGTTTTTATTGATAAGGTCGTCTAGGTTCGAATCCGAGCAAACTAGTCGCGGGGTTCGTTTCGTGCTGGGAGGCATCAGCTGCCCCAAGCAATGCTTCATGAAGGCAGTAACACTGGACGTGAAACTCAAAACATTTATTTCAGTACTATCACTAGTTAGTTTGCTATAAGAAATTCGCCGTTTTTTTCTTTCTTTTTTTTTTTTTTAAATGTACTTGAACCAGCTACACGAAATTCATCTGGATAACACAACGTAGCACGTCCCGCTTTTGATCTTCTTCGGTATGAGAACAGTACCACATTGCATTCTCCCTAACCTCAAAGAGCCAACAGCATTGACTACAGATCGACATCACGAAACATTGTGATGCCGACACCATTAAAGCTCGTACGAACCGTTGTGTCTAGAGTCATTAGTCATACGCACTGTGAGCACTACGTTAATGATTGTGCTATCCTTGACAGATGTTTGCAAGGAAGCATTACACCGCAATTTAATGAAGTATCATTATGCTTTTGTGGTACCACAGCCCGCGGACAGATCCTGGCGGGACAATTATCTTTTTCCTCTGTAGTTTCTCTTTTTTACCTACCTACCCCCCTCCCCCTCCACCCGCTCCGTCGGTTGTTTCGTCCGTTTGTGGTACCATTTCGTGATTGGTATCATTGTCGTCTGCGCCACTGCTGCTACTGGCGTGATAGAAACATTCACAGCGTCCAGTGTAAGACGTTTAGTACATTGCGTGTTAGGTCCCTCATTTGATTTCCTTATTGTCATCGTCGTCTATAGCGTTTTTGCTTTCAGAGACAACTCAGTTTTATTACGACAAAATTGGCTACAATCGGCGACGCAAACACCACTACGAGATTTACAAACAAATAATAATGGGGTGTGTGTGTGTGTGTGTGTGTGGATATTGTGCTCTTGCAACAGGGGAAATATTTCCAGGAAACATACTGAGAAAAGAAGCTAACTAATACGAATGCCTACGAGCTGTAGGCACTCATTGAGCAATATCCGAAAGTCACTGTAATCCCTAGTTCGAATGCTCGTAATAACCTTGCGTAGGAACCAATTGTGTTATATCCTAGAAGATAACAGTGATTAGCCTAAATCTGAAATAACAGCTGGTCTTCGAAAAACACTTTCCACAAACTATTGCACATAAGCAATGCAGCTTAGAAATCAAACGTTCAGTAGATCTAGCTGCAAAGAAGTCCATTCATTTCTACAATTCTCGTGTTTGTAGCCCAACTCGACATTCCCGCATCGGCGAATTTCTTGGAAAGCCCATCAGCCCTATTGCAAGAACTTCGACAAAGCTATGTCCTTAGAAGCTATCCCTTAGAAGCGGCGGCGTCGTCGTCTCCATAGTAGACATTTAAACAAACACACATAAGTCAAGCTTAAGTCTCTACAAAGATTATTTGAGCTGTGCTCGACTAAAAGGAAAGTACTAAATGCAACTTGTCATCGTTGACCTTTTCGGTTCAACAGGTTAACTAGAAAATATTTGTTCGAGCCGAAAATGCATATAATAATAATAATAAAAATAATGAAAATGAACATCTATATATAAAAATGCATAAGAATACCCGCATCAATTTGTCTACGTCCAACCAGATTAGATAATGTTTACATTGCTGTACCATAATCTAGTCGCAAGGAGCACATCTCAATGTTTAAAAAATTAAGCGGATAGCAGCGAAAAATAAATCTACGAGCGGTTCGATATCTAGCCAGCAAGTACTAGCGACGATGCCTTTGTCCATGTGAGCCTACTCAGCCATTGTAACCTTCTGCCAATTGTTCCATTTCTCTATGAGGAAAAAACCATCTATTCTATTCACGATGTAAAACCCATAACTATTGGAGGGAAGAAATGGACGAAAAAGATTCGTTAGGTTCAAATTACCCGCTATTAACTGTGCTGAAAATAAAAATACAAATCTCTGTGGGCATGCCGTCGTGAAATACGCCCTTATATATAATGCTACCTTTTATTAAATTGGTTTGTTGTTAACTATAAGGTACATGTCTGTCAATGCTGATGTAGATGATAGGCCGTTTAAGTGGCGCTTAACAACAAGAGCCAACGTGAACCATTCGAGTAATTTACACGCACACTAACGAAATGCGTCCAGCAGCTAGCCAGAGCAATATTTACTATAGGGTCGCCCCCGCCGTTGGCAACGGGAATTCTGCCCTGGTTTTTCGTAATTGAAGACGTGATAAAAGGCACCGTGACTACGTGTCGAATTATCCTTGTCCTATATGGGTCAGAAATTCAGACTGATTAATTTTCTCAAACTTCTACTACGTAATTATTATTTTATGAAGGTGCCAGGCTGAAAAGTCCTAGGATTCGCTTTTGAGTTGATGCCGACAGCTGAGCTAATGGACATAACATAGTAAGCCACATCAGCTCGCCAGTAATAGCACACGGCTCAGATGAACTAGTTGATTTGTATAATTACTATGTCTAAAAAGATCCCAAATAAGGCAAGACCCATCCGGTTGGATATCTGACAGGGGCAAGTATCTAATTGTACATACAAAAAAATAGGTAATTTCGAGGACCTGTAAAGATAGAAGGCGATAGTATAATAATAAAAATATTACATCTGAAGACAGTTAGTCACTGTTTTTGTGACATATATGATTTTCAGTATTATATTGGTAAGTCAGTCTTATATCCTGAAATGAGCTTACATCTAGGGCTCGTAGAAACAGCCACAAAGAGTGAGATAATTGGAAATTTTTAGAGAGCCCAATAAATCTTGTCCATTGCATCGTAATCACCCAGAGGATTAGTGAGATCATGCTATGTCATTGCGACGGCCACAGGCATACGATAGCCGTTACGTATCTAGGGCAAGAGATGCTAAAAGGTTTTGCCGTTCAAGACAAAGGACTGTATGATTTGTCTTTACCTGCTGGCTGCGGTGGCTTGCAAACGATTTTTTTTCAATTGGGCCATAGCTATACGACGTACTGTCTTCCTGAACTTCGTTGAAATTATTAGAGTTATAAGTAACGTAGTTAGTTAACACTAAAATGTCTCGTCGATGATATGCAGGACTGACACTGCTCTTGACTATCTACTAGCTATATAAATAATGTCTCAGTTAACGGAAAACCTCAATGTGATTGCGCTCTTTATTAGCTATCCTATGTTCTTTAGGCGAGTTGCTATTATCGTATAATTATTAGGCACGTAAAGCCCTATACCCTTAGAAGCCGCACTATTCCCTATCGTTATACAACGACGTAGATCCTCCAAAATGCCGTTCACCGAACGATAATAACGAAAAATAAACGGGGACTGACCGTAGATTGATTATAATACCAATTGTAATACCATATTTTGAATAAATTATTTAGTTGAATTGTATCCTGTGCAAAACTTCAAGTGATAGCAGATTTGTTAGAGCGGTTTTGGAACTGTTTCACAGGCCGTCGGTTATCAATCTTCCCTGACCTCAGTGAAGACATCTATAGCGTTCTCCCGCGAGCCCGATGAGCTTTGTGCGCTCTATAGGGCGATAGCAACGTTCTTATCAGCGTACATATTGCTTTGTCAAGGCTCTAAGCAACTTTGCATCTAGCATTAAACATTATCTGTCAACTGTTGGTTAGCTATAAAAATGACTGATAATTTTGTGGTGTGTAGGTGATTTTAGTGATTGATTTATATATATTGTAGCGTGACGTTATATCAAACGACGTAACAGAGAAAATCTATTGATATGTCTGGTTTTTTTTTTTATTTATACCGGACAGTTTACCTGAATAGGTGGAACTCGTAATGGATATAGTTTAATTAGTGGTTTAAATTGCGCTTAATCCAAGTATTTGCCGTCTATTTAACATGGCTATCTTTGCCTTGATATTGTTTAGGCAAAATTAAAGCCAAGGCTAATAGTTTTCTTTTGGTATTGAGCCACCCCGTCAAGTTTCATAAACGTCATAGTGCTCACAACTCGCTGGTGTAATGATGCGAGAATGGTTTGTCCCTATTTTTATCTAATATAATTCCAAATTACTTCTTATCACGTATCTTTGACAGTTTTTGACGCGCTGTCTTGCAACTATTCACAATCGACCTATTCAAATGTTGCCGACTTGTTGACATCGCCAAGTTGAAAGCCGTTGCTTTCTGCTCTTTTTTTGCAGTTTTTCTAGATTTTTCTCTATAGCCGAAAAGACTTCCCTTTCCGTTTGAGAACTGATTTTTTGAGCTTTTCCTATTTTTCTCAGCAATCTTCAGCAACGTTTACAATCCACTCTGTTTGTCAAACTCAGTAATAATGAATGTTGAAGCAACCATCAAACTGGCGAAAACCGTTTCAGCAGACTTTCCTTTTATAGAAACGTTACGTCCTGCAGAGGCGATACTGGTAACCTGTGAGCAAGCACACGCTCTAGACAATAATTGTAACGGTTAGACCTAAGACACCCAAGAACTGGAACCCCTCGGGGGTTGGCTTCATCTCCCTTGAGGATGTCAAAAAAGGAAACTAACTATTTTCTAGCAGGCCTTATTTGTGCCAGGAAGTAACCACTAATTGCAAAGCAGATTAGCAGGACGAATGACGGCAAACACTTCAACAACTGTAAGAAAACAGTGTCAGCCATAACGAAATCAATCCGAATGCTCTGTTTTCAAAACGACCAACCATACTATGGCCAGAACAAATAACTCTAGCGCCGTTGAATCCAGCTTAAATCAGTTTCAAATCGTTCTCGGGCATAGATTTAATTATCATTAATAACGGTCGTAAGTTGGCAAGCATAAAGTAACAGGGATCGCAGGAAACAGTGCAATTACTGCGTTCCTCGAGATAATCACGCTACACAAATGTTTACGTATATGTACCGTACTTATATGCCAACTTGACTGACTGAATCCTAGCATAGCTATACGAAATTTCATATTGAATTTTATAATGTACGGGTCAGTTCCCGCTTGGCTATTGTATCGCAATTCGCGTTTTTATACCTAGAAAAAAAAAGGCTCGATCTAGACCAGGCAGAAATAAAGCCATTATTCGAAATTCAAAGAAACAAATAAGCTAAAAAAATCTTGAATTTGGAGTGTGTTATATAGTGTAATTATCTAGCGATTTCAGCGCTTATCATACAATTTTCTTATGGCTTTTAATATGACCGATGGTCGGAATATCAGGGTAATGTTGGACATTCGAAATGGCTGTGTCTGTAATTAACATGAGAAAGATTTATCTGTCGGTGCATGTTTTTTTCTCGTTTTAATGGCCTCACCTTGTGTAATTTTGTCCTTGGCTAATTTTATCATCAGTTTGCTATTTGTTTTTCATTTTACCACGTAGTGCGATTTTGTATCTGTGCGAAAACCTATTTGTATGTTCTCAAAATTTCAGTACACACAGCTTAGAGGAAAAGACTTATCCACGGATGCAGATCCACTTATTAAACTCACAATATTGAACCATGAGAAAGACCCAGCGAATTTCTTCACATTTGGGCCCGTCCGCGGATTACTTCAAATACGTATGAATTATCTGCGTACAGACTTTTTTACTTTTTCTTCACGCTATCCAATTTGTCCCTCTTTTAATCGCACTGCCCTTACCTCGATCTAGCTTCCTGTTGTACTCCAACGTACATTTCGTCTGCGCCTACGTTCGCTTTCGGATCGCACCATCACCTTAGAAGGTAAATAGCTGAACGAGCCAGGTCACTAGGTATTACCCCGAAAGAGATTGCGGGCTGGAGGCCGTGTTGCCTGAAGGCAACCCGTTCCATGACCCGTTCCACATACAAACAGCCACACATGAAAACTCATAAAAACCCCACGAACGAGAGAACACAAGTATGCGATATTAGTCCACACGGGCACTGTTATCATAACGCAATAGTAGCCGGATAATGTGCGTTTTTCTTCAATGAGAGGCAAATGGCAGGCAATCGTTGATTAAGATACATCGTTATTCCCACATGTAGTTTTCTCATGGCAGACGCTTACGTCAATCATGCATATTGGATGCTTGGTTCGTTCACTGCGGCTTGTTCAGTAATGATACAAGATCCTTTTGATATTCAGTACGCGTTTTACTATATACCACAGTATCCTTGTCATTATGCCGCTTGTAGCAGATTAGTTAAAGGATCATTGATATGACACAGCTGCGAAATGTTCAAAGGAGGACGGGAAAACACGCTGGTCACAAATGTTTTCGATTGTAGTATCTAACAACAGCGCCTAAAAGACCACCATCAAGAACTAACATAAATATTTGAGTGACATTTGTAATTTCACAGTTACAATCATGTCATGCCATAGTTGGTGAAATGGTGCAACGCAAATTGATGTTTATTTCAATGGCAGCGAGATATCCGAGCGTAACAAAACAAAGGAAAGCAAGAGACGTGGTTTAAGCAGATGATGATTCGACAGGGGGCATCTGCTCCTATGGACTCCTATTTATTCTCTGTTCGAAGAGTTAATAGCAAAATGGGCTTCAACGATGGTGTTATTGGGAGAATATGATATTGATCTAAGTACGTAAGATTGTACGATATTGGTTACTGGAACGTCTGATAAGGGTTTTTATTGAAACGCTTCTTCTACTGCTCCCTACGCGTATGATATGAATTGTTTGCCTCATTTTGTTCTTCTTTACAAACCTATTTTACGAGCGTAGGCAAACTAAAGATACTTGTATAGTTAAACGAAAACTTTAGATTCTGCATAAAGTTACACTATATTTATTTGCGATTCTACTGTTGATTTCGCAGTGCTATTCTTATTAGGAGAAAGCATAGTAAGTCTGATAGCTAAATATCAACGGAAGTTAAAGGCAAACGATTAATTTCATGATTATTGTTACAAGTTACTTGGTTTTGAAAAGTTATTTGATATCACTTATTTTTTTTCTAATGATGTATTGTATTTAACGTTTCTTTCAAAGCCCAACTGCCCAAACGCAAAATAGCTCTGAAAACGAGACTCGGACGCGCAAAGACATCGCTGGGATGGCTTGTACCAGATGGGACTAATAGACAAAAAGAGTTTAAGTAGAACATTTTTTAGTGTGATTTATTACCGGTTCTTGATAATGGCTGATAACGGCTTCTTCAAGTATCTCCTCCTATGCAAGTTTCATTTGTGACATTGTCCATGCGTGACCTCTAAGTACTACATCGGTATAACGCGGTGTGGGGATAATTTTTTGCGGCTGATTCTCGGTCCCTTCTATAATAAATCATCGAGGATCTGAACCGTGAGGCGTTTACTACGGGGGTTATCTAGAAGAAGACCGACGGCATAACTAAGCCCACTTCAGTGTCCCGTCAAATTTCGAAAAGAGCAAGCTGACATTGCGGAGTGTCAGTGCCGATGTAAGATACTGTATGCTATATTTCTTTCCATTTGTTGATGATAGCTATCCTCTCAGTGGGTCCTGCAGGAGCTTTTTAAACAAATCAGTAGAATGGTTTGGTTAAAATGTGCCGTAGTAACTATCTGCTGTCGCTGAAATTCAAACCAGAGATGGTCACGTGTCTATGATTACCGACGTATTCTAAAAGATGGCCATCAACTACATAGATTATGTCGTCCCCTTGTGATAGGCAGATCTTAAACTAGTTGAGCCGTCCCAGTGACGGTCTAGTCGCGAAAATGGTTTTATCGAGCTGACAGCAAGACGATACGGCTCTTTTCAGGACAACACCGTAATGTGTTAGAACTCTACCAGAGATAGTAGAAAAGACTGTACTTTCTTAGTTCCTGAATACCATACGTCGACTTTTATGTATATTTCAATTAAACCCAGAATAGCTTTCTGATGTTAAAGGATTTGGTATACGTGTTACGCAAGCTAATTAAAATGAGCTTGACAATGATATATAATCAAATTTCTAGTCAGTCAGCTCAAATTCTGCCCCTCGAGTACTATAGAACAGACCTCTCAGAATAATAAATGGAATTACGATGATAAATGGAAACAAGATAACATCGCGCTATAAGACATTTGTAAACACCAACAAAAACCACTCGACGATGCACCATTATAAGGCTAGCAAATACTCAGCGGACAAATGATGAAATAGGAAAAAAAAATTATTATCTTTCCCCGATAGATGGGTAGCCACAACCGCCGAACTAAACAGGCATCGGCATAAAGCTCAGAGCGACTCAAGACCGCACAACGTTCATGTTATTAGGGTACACCCCAAAAATTACCAACACGATCTGGCACATATACGTTGAACTCCACAGACCTTTAAACATGATGGCTTTGGGCTGCCAGTAATTTTCAGTTTTTTGCTCCCGCTTCGTTGCGTTCTAATGTGCGTTTGTAGGAACGACAAATGTCGCGTTTAGTCTGCCCTGGCTAGATATTACCATCATTCGCCTATAAGCTAGCTGCCGCCTCTTGTTGAAGCTAGCTAAGCTACGGAACCTCAAAGTCCAAGATTGTACTAACCTGTGTGGTCAGATTAAGCGCATGGATAGGACATATGAATATCAAGCAATCGCAACTGATAGTTTCCGCTTCCGCCCTGTTTCTTCTATGGTGTCTATACCCTGTGCATCTGCCGCGTTCAACTGACGTGCTCCTGCGATATAAGGCCTATGCCAGCCACTGTTTCCTATTCTGGGTCCTTTTTCCCCGTATGTTTCATCATTCGGTAGATGTGTGAACCTAATGACGACGGGCTCATATTCTAATAAACGCCTCTCACGCCCAGATTTGCCTCCAGGTGCTCCTCTACGACTCTCGATTGATTTCTTGTGCGTCATTGTTATAACATGCACCATTTGACGGGCAAGTAGTGTACAGATCAACATTGCTGTATTAAAGATAACCAGCCACTTCGATTGTTGCCGCTAATGTAAACTGAATATGTTGGCTAATAATATCTGCGATGTTTCGGACAATCGGCCATATCGTGCGAGAGCTTCTGTAGTTTAAATTACGACCTCATTTTTTGTTGAAGGGAGAACGTAGTAGGTTTATGTAGACGTACTCTGCGTATACAGGAGGTGGTCTAATTATTATCTCATAACTAAAACGACGAGTTTATGCGTGAAATTAAACAAAGCTGATCCACCAATCGAAATTTATGTCGTCTAATAAACAATGGATTAATGACACGTTACGCAGCGAATAACAGAAAACTTAATGGAAAATGAAGTTGAGTGACATTAAACATCATGAAAACTTTAGGAAACCGATCGCAATTTGAAAATCATAGACAAGTTTTTAACAGATTTAATCCGAAATCAATACGATTCAGTGTTTGTTCCCTCCGAAGTAAGGGCTTAAGTAACAAGCGCAAAACAGAGGCATGACTATATCGGTCGTTAACTATTGGACAATAAGCGTCTTGGATTGGGAGAGATCTAACAAGTTCGACGCCACTCATCAAAAGGCGCATGGGGACTAGTAGAGTGCCCATGCGCTTTGCCCACAGGCATGCAACGCCGTCCAAGTATATTAGCATACCGATGCTGTCGTGATCGTTTTCACTGGCTATTTTAGCCAAGTTTATAGTAATGGTGCAATGTGAAAAGAGGCCATTATTAACGATCACAGTGGTTCCTCCGATCGAGACAACTGGCCGTATGTGGGACGCATGGATTATGATAGGAGCTCTGTAATAATAGACTATAGAGTATGGCAGGAGGGACGGCCGTTGTTCTCCAGCCATTGTAAAGTTCTCGGAAAATTCCACAGCTACCAACATGAAAGCATGGGCCATGTAGGAAATTAACGTAAGCTGAGTGATTAATGATCAGATTGTATTTCTTAGCAGTATCTAATTATCGCATCTATTATTTAAATGGTTTTGCTAATTGCGCATATAAATGTTGATTTCTAAAAATCTGAGTTATTTAAGTTAGCACAACGAGAGACGACTACGATCGAAGCGCCCACAGACCAAAATGCTCGTGTCGACGAGAACGTCTTTGTAAGAAGGGATATCTTATACAAGTAACAGTTGTCAATCGGCTAGTTCTCGCTGGTGGAGCAATTCTTTCTACGGATACTAAATGGCCGTTGGTAATTACGTTTTTATTCATTTAACTTAACGATACATAACATTATCTAAGTGGCTTATCTTCCAAGAACAGATTTAGCACAGAGACGGATTTGAATCGATGACTTGCCAATGAACACACGGAAAAGGTACATTGCACGAGCTCAGAACTGATCGACCAATAACAATGCCTTCCAATAACTTCGTCCTATCCATAAAAGTGTCGTATAGGCACGGTGATCTTCTCTTAGCACCGCAGACGAGTACAAATAACAGTACTCTGTGAAAATCTAATGCTGCCCTTTAGGACCGTGAACGTTAAGAAAGTCACTTCTGGCGGGCGTCGTTTATTGTTGTTCATCGCCCACTTTTATTTAACCTAGCTGTATGCGTCCTATTCCTCTGTCCCATTATTTTGCATGTAAATTCAGTTATTTTTTACCTGCCCCCATTCAGTATCGTGCACGCCGTTAAGCTAATCCCTGCAAGCCATTCGGCTCTCACTTTTCTAATACTATTATCAAGCCAGCTAGTTAAGTTCTCATCCGTGTATCTAAGAGAGTCACGGTGACGTTTTGTATGGCCGCTACACACTGTCACGCAGCTCATAGACGAAACTCGCCTTGGCTTTTCACTTGAAGTTTGATTCTCTTCTGCTTTGTCTGCTAAATTTTTGACTAAATCTAACCTTCCTATAGCAGTTATTACTGGTCCGTGGTATAAGCCCAGACAAGCTGGCTTCCGTTATATGCGTTTACAATTGTTGTCTTTCGTTTCTATAATATCATAGATATATAGCTAAATTTGGATTTCTGCCTTTATAGCGTCATTTCCCACTCCTGCCTGTTGTTAAATTCGCTTGACATTTTTTTATTCCAACAGGACTTGGACGTCTACCTATTTAAACACACAATACGTTTTTATATTTCAATCGATTTTTTCTCGTTGGATACAATACGATATACATATTTAGTCACATCCAACATGATATTCATTAGGCAAGACTGTCGTTGGGCTTAGGGGCACTAACGTCTCAGTAGTTCGCCTTGAATCGGCTCCCGATAATTTACAAACGTACGCGGATTGAGTGAGATTTATCGAACAGACTTGTGTGGACCCACAAGCAGACGCCGCTCGCAAACAGATGTCACCAGAATTAATGGATTACTGCTGATAGATTCGGCTTTAGAAATCAATATTGATAATGTAAGGGTAGCTATTACGTCGTTTTCGCTGAACTGATGGATTCAAGTGACAAGTGGTCTGTAAATTCAGCCAATTTTATTATAACGCTTTCGAAGTGATAATTCCGATGTCGATCGTGAGTATGAAATGCTGCAAGAAAGGCGACTTCATAATAGAATACGAACCCATCAGGCAGTGGAATGGCAAAGAAAAGAACGCCTATATTTTTCCACTGCCTGATGGGTTCGTCGGTGGTCACGTCGAAGTGCACGCGGAACAAGATGCGCACGTTGTTATAGCGGATCGAGTTAAGTTGTGGCGGGCAATACTTGAGGATTATCTCTCTTATTTAATATAATAAAATGCATATATTTGACATTAGCGTCACTCACTGTTGGTATTTACACTTTTCATCAGGTAAGGCTTGCTACGTATGGTGAAAATGTATACACATCGACCGTCGTGACAGACTACCTGATTCCCATGCTATTTCGTCTGCTAATTTCATTCATTTTCTTGCAGACGTGAAAACAACACACTCATTACAGTGCGGTTTGATAGTAAACAAAATGATTTTTCTTTACGTAGCAAATTTATCAGTCCGTGTACCGATCGACCAGCATATAATTTGAGTCGTTGTACGCGCCATTACAAACCCGTGCAATCATATGATGATGTCGTAGATTATATGGCATCCCTAAAGAAAGAAAAAAAAAAGCTTTTCGTAGTGAACTCATGCGCGACATAACCTCATCGCCCAAAAAACATCGCGTGCTTTTTAATGCCGGAAACAAACACTTGAAATGGGGAAAGCACAGCGAAGTGAGCCTTAGAAACGTGATTCTTTCATGCTTCAGGATGCACAGATACTTTAGTCGATCTCTGATTGGTTTTGAACGTTTTAATTTAGTAGAACACGCTGCAGTGTGAATGCTTGATTCTTGATCAAGAAATGCTTTTGAAGGCTACTTTTTATCAAGTACGTACGTTTTTTTTTAAGTTTTCACGTTTACAAAAAAATAAATGAAATTAACAGGCGAAATAACATCCGAATTAGCTAGTCTGTCGCCACAGTCAATGTGAACGCGTTTTCACCATACGTAGCAAACCTTACCTGATGAAAAGTGTACTCAATAGGCCAGGCATGAGTGTTTCTGTTGAGGCCTAAACTAAACAGGTAAATAGAGTGATTCTTGCAGCATTGAATTTGGCTGCGTGCTACAAGATCGAACGGCTCTTATAAAACCTCATAAGCCGTAAAAACAAATTTTTCTGCCCGGATATAGAAAGTGCTTAAGGTTTCCAGAACAGTCAGCTTACAGAAAGTACCTAGGCTAGTTCAGTGGTAACGAGTCATTGAAATTGATGCTAAGGGAAGGGTGTCTTTTTTTTTCATTCGAGCCCGCTACAGGACTGCTGTCAGGCTTAACATAGACTTGAAGGTTAGCAAGTATTCTATGAATTTAGTTATGCATTTTAACTCTATCATAGCTATAATTTTTTTGTAGTTGATAGTTGATTTGGTTAGCCATTCGACTTTATTGGTAAGCCCGTGGAAACGCCATACTATTGAACTACATTACAAACACTTTGACTATATATTAAATGGTTTACCTGAGTTTACTTCATTTCAAATGTTTGTTGCACTTGGCTTGGTTTTGGGAAAATGACGTGGTAGCTAGATGCTAGCGTAAAGTTTGGTCGAATGCGATCTGTTGTTGTAAAGTTGTTTAAACGGATACAGAGTACCAGAATGAAGATTTTCGCTATATGATGTCCTTCAAGTTGTTAGAAAAGAAAGGAGTAGACGCAGACCGCCAATGGTGGCTAGGTTGCGTACAAGAGCTTTTTACAAAGTTACCGAACACATAACTCAAAAGTGATTTATTTTTTTTGGGAAATAAGATTTTGAGTTTTTCGACTACTACTTACTATCTGAACCTCTCATAAGGACCACTGAAACCTATGTTTTTTGGAAACAAAAACACACATCCTTCATAAAGGCGACCACGTGCTTGGTTTGTTAGAAGAAACCGACTGTATCCTGACTGATACGTTCATGTCTGTAGCCGGGTTTCTAATAAGCCCTGGCATACTTTGAGCGCACTTGAAAAACATCTATTGATAAATTTATTACAAACTAATTTTTACAGAGAACTCTGAGGCAGATTACGAAGCATCTAAATATATTAGACTCGATATTTCTCATATCATACATTGGCATTTGTTCTAAAGGGTGGTGTTGGCAAAAAGTTATGCCGAATAAAGGAAAGCACATTTTTTGATGAAAAAATTGTCAAGTAAAGGTCGCATCGTTCAAAAAAAAAAATGAATTGTTACAACGTTCGCTACCATTGTCTTACTTACAGTTCGTACTTACTTTAGTCCATACTTATCGAAATCAAGTATGCGGTCCTAAACCTCGTTATCCGAGTAATCATGAACGCGTATTATACATCTGGCTTCTGCTACGAAGGTCCCTTTCGCTACTACCCTGTTACTTATAACGTCTTAGCTTTTCGCTGCACTAAATGTCTAGGCTGTTGATTGTCTAGCTGCTGAAGTAATGGTCAAGGCTTTCAAGTGGGTCGGATTGGCCTCCCCATTTTGCCCGCCCTCTCCCCGTTGGCAGTTTACACCATCAGCTGGACCAGCAAGTGCATATGTATGTATTCGTCGGAACTGCGTGACTGTGTACGATGCGATCGCCCACTTCCGTTGTGTCCTTTATTGAGCCGTTTGCTAGAGGTACCTGGAACACAATTCTGAACACATGTACTGTATTGGGGTCCATTTGCGTTTATGCATTAGTGTGATTGTTTATTCTGTCCATCTAATTCGACGACAACAGCAACACTATTAGTAGCTGGGAGAAGGGTCCCCAAGCAGACCTATGGTCTTCGTTAGTCCTCTCGTGTTGGTCCTGCGTTGAACCTGATCCTGGGCGTGCCTACACGCCTGCTACTTACCTGTTAGCAAAGTCGTACAGACTCTAAGATAAGATCAAGCTAGCGGAAGATCAGAGAAAAAGATAGAGAATCCTACGAGTCCGCAACATACCGGGACTTCGCTCGCTCCAAAAACGATTTCTATTGAAGGGCAGAGGGAGAGAGAACGGACGTGGAGGTAGTCTTTAAGCGAGGCGATAGCTTGCTCAAACAGGCTGCCAACATTGGCACAACATTGACGAAAGGGAGTTAGACGTCGGGTCGTTGATACATAACGGGCCAGGCACCGCACAACTCACGATCGTATAAAACAGCCCTTGACTGACTGACATATAGAGTCTAGCAGATAGAGGAGCAATGGGCTGGATGCGTGCAAGCCAGTTTAGGAGATGACCAGTGACCCAACGGAGGTAAATGACACTAAATTTTTGGTAGGGATGATCCAAGTAAAGACCAAGTTCTTTCTCCGAGTATAGGCTTCCTACAATGATGCACATCACAGCGCAAATTATGCTCATGTTTAGCTTAACAGTAACGCTGTAGCTGTCATCTATATGTCCGGCTCTACATATAAAAACCATGTCGTGTCATAGGGTCAGGCACAATGTGCATTGCTCAACACCGTGTGTTTTGTTTGATAGTCCCCCAGTCGTATGACGACCGACGAAGGCAAGGAGACGGTAAGGAGTGGGGAACTCAGAGACCCCTGGTAACCGCCTCAGTACGTATTCGTTCCCTTGAACACCAAATATCTATTCAGTGTGGACCTCCTCGCTTACCCAACCGTCAGCGCACACAGGACACCATACGCTTTCGAAAAGCACGCTGCTTCCTAAAGAAATGGCCATGGATAGAAGTCAATTGTGAGTGAGCGTTATGCATCATGCTTCGTAAATCTTTACCGTTTTCTCTTTCATACATACCTATATAGCGTTGCCCAAATTGCGGACACCGGGTTGGGTTGTATTGATTAGATCAAGCATACAACGACCTGAGCTGCACATTAGAAGACGAACCTCAGGTCGGTGATCGCGCAATACGATAACTAGCCACAGACTGGCGAGCCTACTGCCTTGGATTATACCAAGACGACCTGCATGACTATCTGGTAGGTGTAGACGATACACAGTGTTGTATTCATTTGGAATAATAGCCGTCGGACCTAGTGTTTAGGTAAGACGCAAGTATATAGGTATGATAAATAAGTTCACCGTAAAAAAAAGCGGGACGGTGTAAACAACATGTGTTCAACTTGAAGGCTGCCTATTTTTCAAACTGGACACATGTTTTTCGCGATTCCAATTTTGTCATCAAATGTTGAGGATTTGGCTCTGTGCCAAATCAAGTCCAAATTTTCCAAAAGTTTCTCCTCACAAAGCAATCCTAGTTATGTTCATCACACTGATGCCATCAGTTTCTGAAGTAAGTCGTACGAAAGGACCTTAACTTTGATATGAGTTTTTCCTCGATATTTTTTGAATTACTTCAAAGCAGATATGTATTTTTATGATTTGGAAGAAGAAAACGGCTAGAGGGAGGGCTAGATCGCGTGAATATGGAGGTTAGGATAACGTAGGCACCGCATTTTGCAAGAAATTATGATGTAAATAATGCTATGTGTGCTGGTGCACTATCGTAGCGAGAACTTTCGATTTTTTTTCTCCTAGAGTTTAGATTTATTTTGGCGGACAGCATTTAAAGTTCCTTTTGGTATTCTTCAGTGACACAAGAACTATTCAGCATCAGTTTGTTATACACAATTATCTGCTGTTCAAAAAAACGGTGGAAAGAAGCTTCGAGCTCAATGTGGATCTTGCAACTTTCTTTGGTCTGGACTCATTTTTGAAGCCCTACTCCAACAATCGTGCTTTTGCCCGTACGTCATATTCACGTATCATCACGTGCAGTGACACGTTGAAACAAATCCCGCTAATCCTTTCAGGGCGCGTTCTTCTAAAACAACTTATGCATTTGCCCTTTTCTCAGCACAATCCCTACTGCGAGCTCTCCAGGCTTCTAATTATTTTACTTTTAAGTTATCCAGACAGTTTTCCGCAGCACTGATATCTGGATTGATTGTGAAGTGATTATGAGCGCCTACTATCGTGCCAAATATAAAACGTAATGCACGCCTTTCGGTACTCCGTTTTCGTTTTCGAGGTACGACAAACAACGCTAAAACAAAGTACGGCCAAAGTTCAGAGCATTCGCTAAATACGAAGTGAATATTTAAATGCTTTAATATTAAACCTGTGTATAGCAGCCATTCTGTAGCGCCTCACGAGTCGGCCTTTAGCCGACAAAAATGAATCATATAATTAATTTATTTTTAAATTTGCTACTATGTTTTTTACAAGAGTAACGACAAAATACTAAGTCTGACATGGCACTTAAGCTTATTTCAATAAACATTTTGTTGAGAAGGATTATTAGTGAAGGCTACGCACATACTCCAAATACGTTCATATCATACAGCTAAGCTTCATCTGACTGGTTTACGCACTGATCCTTTGCACGGAAGTCGTGTATTGGCTCATTTTGTTTCAGCTATTATACGTACCCATGATGCTAGTCGATTGTTGATTCTGTCGCCATTGCGGCTCATCAGAGACATGATGCATAGCTCCAGATCAGATGCCTGGGGCACTTTGTTCCTCTTTACTAAGCGCTTGCCAACCTGTACCGCTCATTTCATTAATCAAAGGTTTTCTTTCTGTATTTCTTCGAGCGAGATTGCTTTCTCTAGTCTAATTGAAAGCAAATACGCTTGAAAACAGCGACTTAAATTGTTTCCAGTAAAAACCGATTGCTAGTTGGACAGATTAGTACTAGCGAATTAGGACGTCGTTCGAATATTGCCGAAATTCGTATCATTCAATTAGTATAGTTATCAGCTGAGAATTCACAAATTAAGCAGCAGCTGTAGCAGCAGGCAAAATCATTACATCGAATAGAAAATTATATACAAAACCAAGAAATAAGTAAAAAACTTTTTTTTCTTTTACGTTTGATTGAAGGAAGTAATATAAAAGAGAAGAGCCGTCGTCTTCAGTCGTCGAATTCAGTGACAGATTCTAACGTTGACAAATGTCTTTAGTCTTAAACATGTCGAGTCATTCCCCATAGAATGCTCGATAATACACCAACTTTACCCGCCGGTCCAGCTTTTTCCAATATTTAGCAATTTTCGCTCTTTCAGGCAGGTAGATACATCATAAATCTCTTTTGGGTGAGTTTGTTAGCTCAACTTAACCGTTGAAAAGAGCAGATGTGGCAAATTGTCTAACGTTACGTAGACCCACTTATTTTTTGAGTAGTCATTGTGATTACTTTGCCTGCAGTAATCGGCCTTTGCAAGGTGTAGCTCGAAATCAATATACAGCCATGCTACAAAAGTTTTTAAAAAGTCGATATCGAAAAAGTCTGTCTGTTTCATTGTCAATAGACTTATCTCAACTTTTTGTGGTCGAATTCAACTGATTTGATTTTAGGCAGCTAGAGATTAATTCTGGAAGGATTTGCGCGGAGGATGAATGCCACCAATCGGCCAAAAACAGATCCCCTAGAGAAAAAGTGTGCTTGTGCCTATAGAGCGTAATGTTAATTTGCGATGGCAGTAACTTAATGTTCTATGTTTGAAAGCAAATCAGCGAACAATATCGTTCGCGCTCTTATATCATCCGTGTGGGAACTGTTTTCCGCGAACAGGTATAGTATATATATATAAAGCAGCTCGAGGGAACAGAGGCGATCCAACCTAATCCGTTCTCTTTGAGGTCTCAAACCCACAGGCCTGCACGTATCTATACGTGTTAAGATAAGTAGATAGTTAGCCTTCTGTCTCCATATGAATAGAGTATGTCCAATAGCAAAACAGGCACCGGGTAAGCCCCCAGATAACGCTCAAGTATTATTGGTAATAACAGTAATGGTTCCAAAAGAGGTGTAATTACTCACAGCTAGCTTAATGTATGCAACGATTTTTCAAGCAAACGTCCGCTATCCTCTGTGTAATAATTAAATTCAATAACAAATAAACAAAACGATTGAGACCAGTTTGGATTCAGTCCTAATGTGAACTACGGCCTTATTCGTACTGTCCTTGATTATGTGATGATATGGTATTATGTGACAATTTCTCCAAACACGAGACCTACCCGTTTAATCATAGCCGGCCTATCAATCAGATTGCCATTTGTAAATTAGAGACGAAACTGAATTGCGAGGCAAAGGATCCAAAAAATTTACTTCCTAGAGCGGTTTGCTATCATACGATTTTATACAAACCGATCTATCATATCGGCCTGCTGCCAGAATAAGGCAGTCGTCGGGAGCTACACTCCACCTTGTTATACTCACTTGTGTCTAACACAGAACTTGAACTTCACGAAATCTTCAGCTTCGATCAGTGCACCAACACGAATTATTTCCGAAGACAAAAAAATCGCAGCCCTGGTTGCCGAAAAAGGCGGCAAAAAGCGGTTTCGGCGGGTGGGTACCAAAGTGCTGTTACGACCCAGCAACGAAATGGAGACGGATGCGGAATGGTACTGCCGCTGTGGTGTCGTTTAGGGCTACTCATCGCCCCAGGCGTTTATTCCAGCAGTATATTGAATCGTAACTAGAATAGAGCCAGCGTACATATTACGACGCGTAACTGATGCAACACCCTCTACAACATACGCCGGTGCGTCCTTTGATAATAATAGGATCGTTTAAATTTAATACACACGGCAAGAGATTTGGGCAAAGGCAGGACAGCGTGAAAATTTCGTAAAGAAAGATTCGGTACTTACTCAATGTATTTCTCTTTGATACGAATAACGTTATCGATGTGAACCCTTTGCTGCCTATCGTTCCCGAGTCCGACTGGGCTTGAAACCGCTAAAAAATAAGTCACTATTAACTTGCTTGTCTATACCGAGACGGTTCTACTAAGTTAAAATTATTTGGCAGATATTCAACGACACTTTTGCTGCGAGCAGAATTCGATTAGCAACGGAAAATCATTTGCGAGAAAATTACTAAGATGATTGGAAATATTGATTAGAAGGTAATTACAGGATAATAAAGGATAAAGTGTAGAAAACGAAATGTTTACCCGAGTATCCAACACCAGTGTGCAGCTGTGTAGAAATATCGGAGGTTCGCAGATAAGTGCGCCAGTAGAATTGTGAACCCTTCCAGTAGCCTATGTGCGTTTGGACCATGGATTTCTGCAACTTGTCCTAAAAGTAAAAAAAGCCGAATTAGCGAAATCTTATAGACGAACTGTGTGTCTGTGCGCGTTTATCTGTACAATTTACCAGCAGCTAGCAATTTGAATTAGACTCATCTCACAGAAGGCGTACATGTTGATAAATTTATTTCGTTCCTAGACCAATTTATCGAAAATCGTAATCAATATTATGTTTTTTTACACTTTTTTAAATTAATTTTAACTTATTAATTATTAATTTATACACATATGGTACGCATACGAAATGTAAGGGCTAACTGTTCGTTGCCTGGAGCAAAACAGCTTTGTCCAGAGAATCTCTCACATGGTTCTTGCCCTACGCAGGGACATCATATAAAAGTTCACTAATAACGACGCCGTATAATAGAACTGGTACAGTTATGCTGACCGTAACTATTACGATAGTTCTACCGACTTAACGAGCAGATATCACTTCGCTATAGATGCAATACGAATGTTGAATCGTACTGTACTTCATTTCCATATATTTCAGATATATACGGTGGGTATGGTGTTGATGACGCGTGGGAAAGTGCAACGTCAATACGTTACCCACTTACATATAGCCATCATTGACATATCCCTGGATATCTATTTTTTTTTTGCAGAATTTCAAAAAGCAAATATGATTAGGGTTTTGGTGACAAGCGGCATTGATTGCCGCGTGCGTGTCATTTTGTCGTGACACTTTCCCCTGCCGCTACTACACGTCCGAACGACAACTGTCGCAAGACACTTGCAACCGTCGCAATGTGCGCTTTTATCTAAAATCGAGCGGCCTTTTTTAACCTGAAGCGATGTCTTTTCCCATCCCATAGCAGATTTCATCCTCTTGGGCACGATGGCAGGTATATATCATATATGAGCTAACAGGACTCATCTATCTATGGAGTCATCGTTGTATATAGATGGACGAATGCGTAACTGCAGCATATACGGATAAATATTCATTCGATTCAAAGTTCACAAAATCACTAAAAAGGCTATATGTGAATCTGCGCTAAAATATGAAAGTATCTAAATATAGATTTAATACCTGATTCAAGCCGTATCAACAGCGTATTTTCGCAACCCATTAAATGTACACTTTAATGCCGTCTCATTGAGTGTTTTGCATCCGGTGCTTGAACCATTTCGAGACTGCTTGCTCCCGTCTACGCTCCGATTAAAACCTGGGCCACCACCGCAAGTTTAGCAGGTAGACATGTTGGCGTTGCATCACCACCATCTCTACTACAGGAGATTTGTTTCCACCCGCAACAACGCTGCTTGAATGTGCTATTGACATCGTACGTACAGCGCTAGATGGCTAGACGTACCTGAACTAGCCAATCGGGTTGACCCTTTTCCATGAGCCATAGGTTGAAACCGTTTTAGGTCGAGAAGCACCTAAAAATACTATGAATTTCTGTAGTGCTATAGTGGCTATAATTTCCAGAAACACACTGGATAATCTAGGTTCGCAAGCGGCCTTAGATGCATTTCGAACTATGCTGAAAAGGGTCGCCAGCGCCCCAAACAATGCTTGATTAATGCAAAGGCGTTAGACCTAAATTTCCAATCACTCCTTAATTCTACTAACTCCTATCTCGTCGAAGTCCCATACGCCACATGCCCTTTGTACTAGTCTTGTAGTAAAAGAATCGTTTGACTGAATCGTTTCACAAGTACCATGTCAGTATATCATTCAGTGAGACTGAGGCAAGCATTATACTGTGAAAAATATGGGTAAGTTTAATATAATAGGTGCATGACAGGAGCTACGTTTACAAGGTATGTTTATACGGTTTTTTGAGTAATTTATTCGTAGAGAGCCGTTTAAAATGCATCTAGATAGTCCACGAAGGGGATACAATATACCAATTTAATCTGTAGGAAAGTTGAACAAAAAATCAAATCAGCTCTGAGTTCTTATAGAACGCATTTTATTTAAAGTGGAGTGGGCGTCGATCGATTTTCAATTTTAAGTTGCTTATTGCTTTCCTATAATAAGATGGTTGACTTTAAACACAACGGTACTACTTATTAAAGACCTTTTGTCTACACTTTTATATTGATAAAACTTAGCACGGTCTTATCACATATTGTACTGTAGTAAAAATACCTTAAATTATACAAAATCAGTGAAAACGAAGGGCAGAGAAATGTTTCTTTTGCTGCCCTCAGCCGTGGATTCGCCTTGATATAATTTACTCTATTGTTAAATGGATATAAGTGAAAAATACAAAAAACAAAGTTCAAGCCAAATATAGAAGAAAACTGAATTTTCATCGTTGAACTGAATCGGTCATCGTTTGTCTGTAGCTGAGCTGAGTCTAAACTAGCATCAAGTTAGCATTAGCTATTAATAAATAAACAAACATTGCCGGATTCGTCTACATATGCACGTGCAGATTTCGGAAGCGACGGTTCCAGACTTAGCACAGTACCTCTCCGCTGGGACCAAACGATGTTGATTACCAGAAAAAGTCACAGCATCTCTTTTGTTTCGAAGTGGAGTCTTAGTATCTGGTGTTACGGGACATCAGGCAAGTGGTCTTCTTAATCACTGAGCGCCTTCTTCACACATGAACCGTTGTCTGAAAATTGCGGAGGTTATCTACTACGATACGTTTAGTCCAGGTGAAATCGTGATGCAGCTGTTTTTCCCACTGGATAAAAACTCGTGACTGTCCCACCTAGGTAAACCTCAGTACCGTTGTTTGACTTCAGGTTCCTCCCCCTATCAGAACATGGGGCTGAAGGTATTACGATATTCATTGCTGTCCCTATATCTAGAACTTCTACGAGAAGATTAAGGTCGAACATGGATCACTTGGGCTGCCTTCTCGGTTACGTTTTCACTGCATTAATATAGGGACGCTCTCCCTCGCTAGTTCGTGTTGTGATAGGATCAGGTATCGTTATTTATCAACAACGATATTAGGGGAAAAAGTTGAGATACGTGCACAGATTCCCAAGTGGCCGCATCACTGTATCTCGCTCCAGACATCGGTAAGACTGCGGGGGCAATTCTCCAATCTAAAACGAAAGTTTTGTCGACTTATCCAGCGACTAACGAATGCTGACCGTTTTTTTAGAGTCTGCTTCCATCTGTTGACAAACATGTGAGATGGCATGCCGGAGACAGTGATCGGCCTCACCGTATATCGACAATTGTGTGGCATTGCTTGTCTTACTACATTGCCTATTTACGATGTAGAGCTTATTAGAAAATTAGCGGTAACATCATTTGACAGATATATTATCTACAGCTTGAGGCTATTTTTTGTTTTTTTTTTTCTATAATAGTAGGTGATTGAATCTTGCTTTACAAGCGCGGAGCGCTCTACAAATGTACAAACTAACTACATCGTCTGAAACTGTGTATCTGTTGTAATTGGCCGGCGATTCAAGTAATTTGTGGCTTTCACCACACAAATTCATGCAAATAACCATGGTTTGCATCAAGTTCAATGGCTATTTCTATTACTGTCGTTAGCAAATAGAATATCATTACGATATCTAACGTTTTAGAGGTGCAAAAATACTCAGCAAGAGCTATCCCAAAGCAACGTAAATACTTATCGCAGGCTGTTCACGTTTTGCCTAATTTTTTTCACACGAGAACTACCGTCATGTTCATCGAGGAAGGTTCACTTCTTCTAAAAGAAACTAATGGCCAACGAATCATTTTCACAGCAGGCCAGCAGGACACATTGTCCGCGTCGTCAGTGCGAACAATGTTCTGCAAAGCATGCAACTTCTAGTGCCGGCGTTCTAAGATAAATACATAATATACAATTCAATACTTCTAGCCAGTAGTAAACAGGTAAAAAAAATATCATTATCATCGCCACGATCAACCTCGCCGTTATTATGAGCGTCATAACAAACATCAGCTTCCGCTAAACAGATGCCGGCAAATCTATATAACGATTTGTGGATCCGCTTCAAGTCATTATTATTAGAAGATTTGTATTTAGTTGTTCGTACATCGTTGCCTTAGTAGTGAAGAGCGTCTCAATTCGTGTAGCCATATTGTTGTTTCTGTGATATTAAATAACAGTAATAATAAAAAAAAATTCTACGAAAATTGTAAGTTAGTACTGATTTATCGACAGACGGTTGAACTTGCATTTAACGCGACACAGTTTGTCATGATTTACAGATCGTCAAATCATAGATTTGATGCTGGTCTTTGATTGGGTCCTATGCTCCAGTACGAAAGTAATGATTTCCAATGTTGTGGTTATTAAATGTCCAACGAATGTACGTTGAGCTGTTAGGCTTGACAACAACCGACGGGTAGTCAGCGCCCCCCGGTCCAGGTTAATCTGGAATAGAACATTTCTCCAGTTGATACACTGGGCTAAAATAATGCATTAAAGCAAGTCCTTTCTATTGCCCTCGTAATGTTGATCCTTATAGTTAAATATAGCTAGTAACTGTATTTAGCCGGTTTTTTTTCGTCTGGTGCCTTTCTAGTTCCAGTACTTCCTCTAGAATTCGATTACATCCGATACTAAATGACAGATATAGTTTGGGCTGACAAGTCGTAGCAGGAAGCTCTAAGCGAGTACGAAACTTGAATGCTCCGCACCTTCCTCATGGGTTTTTGTTCAGTGTTCGCGAAATAGGCCGATACCCAGCGCTACGCCGTACGTGGCTAAAAGGTTCGCGTTGCTAACTTAGGCTGATAGTATCGTCGAAAGCCTGGCCTTTTTCCCTCGGTGAGGTTCGTTACCGTTACTCTCATTGCATCGAATCCTGGCGGCCCGGTTAAGTTGACTGTAGTGAACTGTCGATGATTAGCTGATCAGTGATGTTACACTTGATTCATTTGCTTGACTAATTTGTTCAAGAATATCCCTCAAATCCCAATCAGGTTCCGTTTTTTCCTGACTGACGCAGGCGAAAGTGGTTCGGCGGGACAATTTGCCATCGGCAACCTCGTTACTACACGTATCCGTAGTGGCTAATATAAACGTCCAATGTAAACACGGATGAAGGTAGTATATCCCGACCAGAGTTGGTAGCATCACTCACTATGTGATGATGAACAGCAGACGATGTATTTTGTTTTTTACTACGTGTCACAACTTCCGACTGTGGCCATAACTTCCCGCACATAAAAACACTACAGTATCCGTATTCATCCACCTTGCATGTTCCATCTATCCACAGAACGATTTGAGAAGACAGTCTCATTCTGCTAATAAAATGAAGATGTAGTATTGCAAATACTAGTAGTCATTATAATTATGCGGAATTATAGTCGTAGCCGAAAAAATCGTATTGCACCTATGTGTCCTAGAGCTGGAAGCGACATAAAGCGGTAGTCTGACAAACCGTTTCTAGCAGGATTTTTGCTAGCTACAATAATTTGGCAGCGAATATTATTAATAGCTAGATAAAGATGACCGAGCCACGACGCAAAACGGTAACTGCGCTTAAGTAAAGTTAAGATGCTTTTGGCTAGACAGGCTAACTTCAATGAAAATGTAGTTTTATATACTGTATTCTTATATACATATTGTATTGATATAGAACATGGAAAAAAAACTATGCATAAGTTAACAACTGAAAGTAAAATTGTTCTGTAATGGCGATCAAGATGACGTGTCTGTCATCTAAGGCCATTTAAGGCCTAAAGTTTCGGCTAGATACGTTTGCGATGAGAAACTAGTTTAGCCTAAGGTTGTTTTCAACATTTATACGGAAAATGTTTCTCTGGATCATTGGCTACTGATTCTTCTAGCCACTAGTCGTATTGCGGCGCTAGCAACGGTCATGTTACTATTTTAAGGCCTTAACAAAAATAGAAATATATCTAACGGCGGCGGCGGCGCTTTCCATATATCCCCAATCCCATCCGTCAGTATCCTCTCAAAGCTAAAACGTTACTGAGTGGCACATTATGCCAATCCACACTAGTTCGTCCATTTGGCTCTACAAATCAAGAAGAATAGGCATACAGAACTAAGAGGTTCTATTTATTACTAGATTAACAGACTTTCATCTTCCCATTATTTCTCGTTACCCCAGTATAACGACCTGTTCAATCGTGTTGTCAGCAAAACGGCCGCTTATACTAAACATAGCGGTGTTCTGCTCCCATCAGATTCTGACTTCATGATTAACCACACTATTTTCTACTATTCCGAACCAATTTAGAGCAGTTGAGATCTGAAGGGTTCAGCCCACGTCCTCTCTGCGACAGCTTTCTCTGCTATCCGCATAATAGTGCTTGTTTAATTGCTTCTCATTACAGCAGTAAAAGCCCCAAGGCATAGTTGTATCAGGATGTAGGACTAGCCGGTACAAAGCAGTCTTACAATTCTTGATGCCCGAAGGCAGTTCAGGGCCGGGGGGGGGGAGGGCTGTCGAGATGGCGCTAGTTGCGACGATGAAACTCCGTTTACAATCAGCAGTGGAATCGTCAGAAAAAAAGAATACAAAAAGACGTCGTCCTTTATCGCTGTGAGCTATGTTGCATAGTAAACGCGACCTAGCCGCATTGATGAGCTCGACAGTCTTAGCTCTGCGCGGAAAACTCTCACTCGAAAAGCACATCAATCACGTTCAACGATCTACTTCCACCAACAGAGTGATTAATTTGTGCTTTAACCGGTAGGTACGTACCGTGCATGCTAGTACATCATCAATGGAAGAAAGTACACCTATTGATGTAGCAGAAATTGCTTTCTTTTTGGTCTAAAAAAGAACGGCCAATGCACACCTGCGAATCGATGGATCCCGTGCGTTTGCGTAACGAACTTGCCTTACTCACTATGTCTAGATCTGTTGTTAGTATGAAGACTGTATTCGAACTGAACGATGTATTGATTAGTTGCGCTACGGTAGAGGCTTCAATAGAGATGATGGCTACAGGGGGGAGAGAAATTCAACTAAAATCTAAGGTCGTCAACGATAGAATATTGAAAATAGCGATTGCCTAAAAAGGAAAAAATAATAGAAAAATTTCTCTTTGGGTTTGTTCTTTAGACTCAGACTAAAAGCTATCGAAAAACTGTGTAACTTCCATTTTAAGACGCAATGTCCTAATTATGTTACACTAAGACGCACCTTAATCGATGTATGATTTAGGAACTCCTGCATGGAACAGCTATTCTGTTATCTAAGTCATTTATTGTTAGATCTTGCTATGTTTCCGAGCACACGAATCAACCTATCCTGATTTTGCTTTAATCGCTTTAGTGTCATTGCCTATACCACTAATATAGTTACAATGGATAATGTTAATTAGATGTGTAATACTTTTAAAATGCAGAATGTAAATTGGGTAAAAAAGAAAGGAAAGCAGAAACTAGCTGAAGCCTACTAGCCAGCCGCGCACATATATTTCGATGATATATGTCGATCGTCTCCAATCTATGGCATGATATCATGACGGTAGGTTTTATCTAGTACTGGCCTGTTAAACTGCCATGCCTTAGGAAAAAATAACTTTTTGTTAACTAGCGGTGAGAGTTCTAGCAGTAAATATGTTGGTCGATTAGAGAGAAAAAAAAATGAGAACGTGACAGGCCTAGTCTGCGCGTCACCTCTTGCAGTTGTTGATCTTGGGGGATATTAACCAAATTATTCTTTATTCTGATCGTGGTGCATTTCCGTAGCGAAAGATATGTAAAACTTCTTTTGTCAGCCCCCTGTTTTCAAGTTGTTCCTCCTAAAAGTTCCTTGAATTGGAAACAATTTCAACGAACTATAAGGAAGTGGGAAAAACGTACCATGTAAATTATGATAAAACAAAAAAGAAGACGAGAAACAGATGAGTAACATGAAAATGAATCCAAGTTCCAGTGTTAGACCGATCCTGTTACGTTACATTCATTAAAAGAACGCAACAATTTGTATCATAACTGAATCTTTAACTAAAGCGGTGTAGTAATGATATTTCGATAGTTATTGCTTTGTAGATCGTACACAATAATGAGTTATTTAACACGGAAGAAGATTAGTCTGTTGGCGTCTGTGTTGGTCGGAATGACAAAGCAATGTCCCAGCATTGCTATTTTTATAAAAATTTTTAAAAAAAATCCAGACACTGGGTCTCTTCTGTCTCCAATTGTCTTACGAGCTAGCCTTAGATGGATTTTATTTCCATAGTATTTTGGCTGATATGGACGAACTACGACTAGTTGGCTACTCAGTATAGCTTTTTCTAGCTAGCAAAACTTTCAACCGGATAGGTTCCCTTAACAACAGCAATCTCCTTCGTCGTTATTGCCTATTTAACTGCTTCGTGCTTATTTACACCAGACAGACAACCATTCGGATAGCCGAAGCGTGGATCGAAGTGGAATATAACTGGGTCACGACGGCGACCCACGTAACTGTTTCCAATCTTAAAGACGGTTAGGAATCATAGTCATGACGGGGACACCGTACAGCTGATTTTTTCTTTTTTAAACAAAACAAAACGGAGATGAAAAATCGAAAAATCCATCTGTATGGATCAAAGCTGTGTCATCAATACGTTCACGTATATGTTCATTGACCGAAAACTCACCGTAAAGCCCCTTATTTATTACCGCAAATACCTATTACTGCATTTAACGTAATCACTTTGTTTACAGCATACTTTACGATGACTTTAATCGAAGTGTCAAGGATCGTTTGACTCATAAGTATTGGCATGCTACTCAACGGAACATCTACAAGGAAACAGATGTGAAAAGTAAATTGTTTATGGGAAATCTTCGAGATTGTTGTAAATTTCGCGTGCAGATCTTCTTCTCGCCACATACGCACACGTAAACTTTTTTCACTGTCTATCCAACAGCGGACTGCCGAAAATAGTGTATTCTTGTAGTACAAATATGTGTTTTTTAAATTTTTTAAACGCGTTTTGATTGTTTTGCCGCTGCTGTATTAGGTTGCTGCATTATTGGATCTGTACACTATTTTTAAAAATCGTCTTTAGTTTGGATCGTAGCAGTAACCAGTACACAAAACAAAACCAGAACAGATGCTCCATTATTTTACTTGGCGTTGTGGTGATTGATCTATTTTAAACATCAAATCTCCATCGTTTCTATAACACTATGACTACTTGTGTTAACGGCGGGAGAATCGAGCCTTTCCGCCTTATCCTAGATACGAATTATACACAACAGACTACCCAGATCGCGTATTACAATATGTAAATTGCTATCACAATTTGTTGTACATCCATATGTATCGTTACGCCCAATTCTCCGCAATGGGAAATTTCAAAAGCGACACCTACGTAAATTGTAACAGCATCAATTTTCATGAATGGAAAAACAAAAAAAAGCAAACCGATTAAATTCACCTTTCCCGAAGCGCAGGCAAAGAAATTACCCGCCCAATAACCGATGGGTAACGCTAATCCCCGACACAACATTCAGATCTTTTGTTTATTTTAATTTTATTTTAATCTAGTCAGATCCGTAGCCAAGAGCGACGTTAATTCCAAAGGTAAAATTCGAGACTTCTTTATGATTTTAGATAGCGCTAATTGATGCTATGGATACTTGAGCATCGAATAAATCGGCAGTCAAACGCTGACACAGTTGCTATTGGTGTTGTGATGTAGTGTTTGAAGAAGATATTTAAATCGAAGCGAAATTAATATCCAATGTTTATATATTTAACAGCGAGAACAACAAAACATACCGAAGCAAAACAACGACAATAACGACCACAACGACATCTATAACGACAGCAGCGACAGCAACAAGAGCAGCAACCCTCATTCCGCTTTTACTGTTGTACACATAGTAATTGAACAGGTATGCAACACCTGTGTGTGTAATTATTTTTGTGAGGATGCATTGTCCACTGTAGTTCTTTTCGTATCTCTTTTTGTTTTGTTACGTTTCTCGGCACAAGAACGCTGTTCAGTGCTTTTGAATTTGAAAGCCGCCATCTTGTTTCTTTTTCATCTCGTCTACGCAATCCCACTGGGAGCGCTCCCGATTACGGGCGCCTGTCCCATTTGCCAGAGATCGAACCGTGCAGAACCTCGGACGCAACGAGGCTTACCTGTTTCTTTTTTACTAGATCAGCGCTTCAGGCAACTGTATATTAATGTATGCCTGTAACTCCGCGCTAATTTGATCACCGCTTGTTGACGCTACCCCAGACTGAGATGGGCCGCGTCGCGGTATTCTACACTGCGGAAAGCTCGTCGGTTATCGCGATGCTGGAACCTTTGGCTTCAAACGAGTGTCGTAACTGACTCTGTAAACGCCAGGCGATTCAGGTCGTTGTTAGTTGATCGTCTGTCGAAAGACATAGCCCATAGTAGAATAGCGTTTTTTTGTTCGTTCTATAGTTTCGTTAGCGATGCCACGAAGAATTCCAACAGCTGGAGCCGTACCAGCCTCCTGTGAATGATCGGGTACGGCGAAGCTTCGGCCATGAGACTTTGTGGCGAAGCCTATTAGAAAGAGCTTAGAGCTGGACGCAGAAGATTACATAGGAACGTCAGTAACGCGATTAAGGTGATGGGACTTTTGGGCCGTGTAAATAATCATATCATGCAATAGAATATTTGTTTTAAGAATGGCTAGTGCCTATGTAGACGAATCAAGCTGAGATCATTTGTTTCCTTATATGTGAACACAAATTTTCATAGAGAAGGAAGGAGTGTTTCAATTGACTCGCCCAAAGATGACCTTGGTCGATATCGAATTATTAACGCCATCTGCTGAATCCAACTATTTATCACCAGAGTATTACCTCGGCGATGGGTAAAATATTGTCGACAAATGAAACATTTCCAAGTAATCCCTTGAGAGGCAATCCCTTTTCCTACAACATGTTAATATCCTACACGTTGCACGCACCATTTCGGCACCGAATTCACGGCGTAAATATGTAAATAGTATAATTCTATAACCACATTGATTACGTGCCATCTATGTTGAATGAACGTTCCAAACCGTCTGCTTCTGCGGCTATTACTTGCATTACAACTACGTTGACGCTAACGGTCTTGCTCATGGTGAAAATCTTGCGAGCGTCGGACGACGACTGATGCAGCTAAAGGTAACTCAGTAAAAAGTTAGCCTGGCCAATTCGCTCGATCTGTGCGTGCTATTTCATACGCATAATATCGTTGCATAAACTCTGCGATGTGTTTCAAAGTACGCTTCGATCATAGCGTCATACGCCGACAAACGCTGAACCCTACCAGACGAGAACAAGGCGTTAGAGGAAACTTGATCAGGTGACCACCGAAAAAGGACCCGAAACCGGTAGGAACTTTAAGCATCGGCAAATGGCTTCTCAGCCGCACTTCGTAAACTAATTACTTCCGTGAAAGCTCTATACAACATGCGCGCGACAGTGACTTATTACATGTTTGTGTTAATAGCTACGTATATTCATGCTTCTCTACGTCATCCTGTGCAACCATATATTATTCGAGTATGTCCTAGCGATATGTTAGCGGCAACCGCAACGACAACAGTCCCAACAGGTCGATCCAAATATTTCCATAAGCTACGCCTAGTTCCCGACAACAAACCGTCAAAAACAGCCAGCGAAATGAGGCAGGAACACCTTCGGTGGCCAAGTCCCTGCTCGCCGTCTTTGCTAGTGTTAGCTGTAAGTAACACAACGAAGGTAGCGTCACCAGGGGCAACGCTCGTAGTCGCCAACGCAATAACCTCGTTTCGTTCCACTTCGTTGAGCTGGCAGTATCACTTAGTTTTTCACTTTCCCCACTTTCGTCTGCAGCCGGTGCGAGCCTCGAGCCGCGACTGCGACTCGCAGTCGCGGCTCGAGGCTGAGACCCTTCGCCCGTCGTTTTTGTTTTTTTTTTTCGTAGCGATTCGTACCTCTACCGGCAGTGGAATCTTCCCACTTAAACGATCAAACGTGGTAAGAGCACGAGCCAAAGTCACTTTCCACTTCAAACATCACCAGCTATCAGCTGATGGACGCCACAAGCGTGTTGGTAGCACTGCAGTCGACGTTTGAACACCACGACTTCGGTAGATTCCCTTTTGCCGGCAAGCAGCGTGGAGGTACGGGAGTCCCAGAGCAGAAGCGAAGCAGCCGTTAGACGGCGATGACTGTCTGATAGTCCGTGTAAATAGACGAAAAGATGCGCTGCAAATAGAAGAGGAAATAACAAGGTGTTAGATAGCAGCGCGGCTTCGTTGGCTTAACGTTCATTTAGCGTGCAATCAAGAAGAAAGCAAGATCAATTTGGTTTGCGTTTCCGATCACTTTTCATGGCTACAGCTGTTGTCGACTGCACCCAAACTAGACGTCACGTGCAATGGAACAGGTGACCTAGTGGCCTCACGTATCATAATCTATAGGCTGGTAGGATATGTAAAATTACGAGGCGTAACAGCGTGAAAAACATCGGCCTGTCATACACGAGCATACAGCGATATATCATAGGGTAGTTCGATGTACGCAATACGTCGTTTTTGTGCTTCGCTGGCGGGGATGTCTTAGGCCGTTGGCGGAAATTTTTAAACTCGTGTCTCTGTGACAGTGTTTGTGAAGGTGCGTATTCTTCACGATTCCCAAATTGCAGTAACGTGCTCTCGGAATACATACCTTGATAGGATACAAAAAAAGTACTGCCAATAGAAGTTAGTGTGTCAGTGAGTCGCGTCAACTAGGACAGTTTTGTATGGTTTCAAAAGAGGTAAAATTTCCGCTGTGGTCATCGACTTCTGCTACTATCTCTCCTAGATTAGGATGCGAGCTGACCCGCAGCCATCAACGGCGAAGGTAAGGGACCACGCGATACTTGAAAAGGGTCTTTTTCTTTATCGTAATTGCTTTTGCCTTGTGAGAAATTCCCATACTATGCTCAATTTTCACTGCTCGAACAGAACGAGTATCTCCATACTATACAAATTCATTTCAATGATCGATGGTTTAAAGTAGTAAGCAAAGACGACATACGCGCATGCTTACATCACTTTGTTTTAGAGATCTTAGCCTTACAAAACTTGACAAGACATTCAGGTATTTAGAATTACGATTGGATTGTGTCCGCACAGAGCCCGAAGCTGAAATTTCACACACCCTCTTGCTGATTTCATCGGACCCATTTGTTAGTGCCTATTTAAAAGCGAGATTTTATGCAAGTCCAATTCATGGCCGATGTTAACTAATCACTGTTATATTTATTTCCCACATAATTTTCAACACATAATTATTTATCCAATCGCGCTCGCTTCTCGCTCTCTGAAACCATCTTCCTCAATCCTTTTCTTTTAAACTTAATTTTAAAAAATTTAAATTAAACGATTCCATTCTGCTCCCGATGCTTGAAGAGGTTTCCTAGGTAAGCGTGTGTTGTGCTTTTGACGCGTCGCCTGTAGTGATAGACACTGAACAGACTTTTTGATGAGACGCGCTGTTGATCGGAAGCGTTGCCGCTTCGTTAGTGCGATCGATCAGGTCGAACGTAGGTTCTGTCCTAGGAGCGGCTTAGTAGACACTTTAACGGCAATCAATTCCTACGGTCGTTAGGACAATTGTGGACGCTTGAAAAAATGACCCATACGAATGATAAGTAACCGCTGCTTCTGTTCATGTGGAAATCTAAGTCAGTGAAGGTACGTATAGGCGAAGCCAACGCCGAAACTGTCAGCGTTTGATGAAATCATAAACAAATTCTCTCAAAACAATTTTAGAAGAGGTCGAGCGGACGGACCAGTATAAAACATAAGATCAAAAGTATTTTCTCGATTCGATTTATCGTAGATCAATATGAAATGATCTGGTTCAATCAATTCAAGTAATAAAACGAGTCTGTTCATGGCGTAAGTATTCTATAAATCTATATTATAAAAAATAGAAAATCGAGAAGTGAAGTACTACCTACGGCTCAGCTAAAAGTTCATTTTTCTAATGTAATTATTTGAATTCAGCTAAAATCGAGCTTCCGTAGGGGACTGTCGCAGTAGTTCACTTCCACCCAGATCAAAGAAATACAAATCACTAGAGGTGATTGCTTTGATAGAGAGCCATTATGGCTACGTACAGTCACCCCTAGGTTATGTTATATGAGATCTATATATGTTATATAGATGACACAATGTCGTTGCTAATAATGATGATATAATAACTTCTAATCTATTCGCGCAAGCTTACCTTCTTCGTTCAAGTAGCACGCCTCTGTCAGCTTCTCCGTGCCAGCTTATATCATTTCCTCCATATTTAGTGCATGTCTTGTAGTTATTCATCAAAAGACCGTTTAAGCAGCGAACTTATTTTTATATCAGTGAAATGAAAGGAACTTGCCGGAATCAAAACTGGAACTTATATTGGGGCCGGATAAGATAATTATTTTAATAATCATCTTTAGATGGGTGAGGCTCGCTACGTTCTACAGAGAAGCAAGTGAACTAGTGATGCGGCGTCAAAAACAGCACAACAGCATCAATAAAAACTTCAACTTGACAAGTTCCGCTAGAACAAAAACGCGACGATGAATCCGGGAAACAATAACAGCAGTTACATTATAGTATACAATTTCACTCTGTCGATCGAAGAGGACGAGCGTTGCTCGTAAAAGGGCGCCGGCTGACCGTCAGATAAAGTCTACGGCACAAACACATACGCGCACACATATACACACGTAAACATGTATTTAATAGATAAGGTCGCCCACGAAGTGTTGGCCGCGCGCGCGCGCCATCTGAAAGATGGTTCCATTTTTGCGACCATTATCGTCATCATGATCAGGTCCAGTTGAAATCTGCGTTGAAACGCGTAACGCTTTATTTTACCTACAGTTGCTACGGCAGTCATGTCATTTCTTTAGATAAATGCGGCAACGGCATTCATAAAAACAATAACAGAGTAAATATTACGCTATCGCTAGCAGTCTTTCACATGACACACAGTCACAAGCGTGAACTGGACGTTAACCAGCTTCTTTTTTTATGCTCAAAAACTCACGTTTAATGGATTCGGTCGTTCGTGTGACCAATCGACCGTTTAGTGTTTTGCGTATATGTATGCCAGTGCGTTTTTATGAAAATACGACTTTACGCGCGGTTGTACGCGAAGTAGCTTCTGAGCCACGCGACAATCACAGGCATCGGCGTCTGTAGCGTGTTATATATTGGTGAGTATACGTTTATATACTGACGCTATATAGGCTTGTAGCTGCCGAGGAAAAATATGAATTCGAGTAAATTATCATTATTCGTAAGGCGCGTCTCTACTTCTATTGCGGCGCGATACTGTCGACGATCTTTTCGAGGGATGGATTGCAGCAAAGTTGAGACGAAGCTGGTAGTGATGACTTCAAATAGAAAAAAAAAATGTGCAAATCCTGCTTAGTTTATCTTGTGCTCGTGATTTTTCTATTCAGCTTCCGTCATGTCAATGCAGCCATATAGCTACTTGGAATACTAGATCCAGGCTCTTTGAAAGCTTAAAGAGAGATACGGCCCGCTTTAGTAGTTATACCTGCGTCGTTTAAAGTTACCATGCCTTAAGTACGTTTTCGATAGACTGAGGAAAACAAAAACACCGGAGTCAGGCGTGAATTTAACCCAACCAGAAAGAGCAGAAATGTAACTCCACTAGGCGAGATACTGCCACCTTATCTTGTAATTGCAAGCCCCCTAATCTCCAGTGAGCACTTTATCAGACGCCTCCCGTAATTACTTGATTTATTAGTACCGAGTCGACTAGCTGAAGCTCGGCGGACCATACATATACGTCACGCTGGAACTTGAATCATGGTCTGGTGCCTTTAACAAAGAAAAAACGAAAAAAAAAACAATTACTAAATTGATATTTGTTGTACGGGAGCATTGAAGAGAATACGTTACCGTGTTCTCTTAATAGCCCGGACATCTCAAGAAGTAATGCGTCCTCGGTTAGTCGTTTAAGTTGACTTGGACTTCTTTTTGACGGCAGGATTGCTCCTAGTTTTGGTTTTTCCTTCTGCGTTGCAGCCACCTAGCCACACTGAGGCATGATGGTCATTGCAAAAACCGAGTCCTACGAATCGAAATATTAAGTAATAATTTTTTACAGCGGCAGGAAGTTTACGCTTCCTAATGGTCCACAATAATAATTAGTACATTATATTTTTGCGTTCTAAAAGATACTGACCAGCCTTTTGTTTATCCTAAGAAAAAAAAACATCTAGGACGGTTTTCACGTTCACTCAACAAATCACTCTCCAAAGGAGCAATAGCAAGCAAATAATGAAAAAAACGATTCTAAAAATAAGACGTTCTAGTACTTGAAAATGATAAACACCTATCTCAGTAGCATAGAGCTACACGGATGCCTGAAGCGCCTCACATAGCAGCGGGCATAAGGAAGCCGACTCAAGTAGGCATGACTTGATTATTCATGGAGCCAGAACCCCTGGTTACTTATTTCGTACAGCAATGCAATCTCATGTATAAAATTCACGACCCAAGTCTTCTATATAGAAGTTAACGAAGGCTTTTGTTTTCCCTTACTCTCAACAGAAATGCAGCTATCTATAACGGCGGCCTATGGGTACCTTGTCATATTCCACGATACTCCATAATTCAACATGTGCTTGACGCGCCGCAAGCGTTGTCACCATACATTCTGTCCGTACTGGTGTATGCGAGGCATCCCTGTCATTCTAGGCCTCCGCCAGACCCGTATTCTCACACATTGTGAACGGTCACTGAGATAAAGCCAGGGCCAAACATTTTCATGGAGGTCATGGAGTACGCATTCACATCGCCTGTCTGGATTCGATCAGGAGGAACTAATCTTGCTACAGCGCGTTATTGACGAAATGTTGATTGTGAGCGTGTGTTCGTGGTTTTCGAGCTATGGCTTGAGACTGCCGCAGAAGACAGAAAAATATCTAACAATAGCTATAAAATGCGAGGACGCGTCGAAAACAGCCGAGCTGGCAGCACGTGGCAGCGTGAAATCCGTGACGAAGAAATGGTAACGTGATTAGAGTTGAAAGCTCATTTTTATAACCGCAATATGGCGATTTTTAACAAAGCCATAGTCAATTAAATTTCGCTTTTGTAAAAACAACCTGCGTTATAAAAATGACAACGTTCAATGCCAATGAGCCGCCACCAACAGCGTAGGCTTTAATTATCCTGATCTAGGTAAGGGGAAGACCAGGAGAGTAATATAACCAATAAACATTTTTACATGTTTTACTTATTTGTGTTAATAAAGTTTGCGTTTATGTCATTATGCGAATATAAGGGACCACAACAACTTGTCGTTGGCTATAGTCAGCTAACTTCAAAAGGTATAAACCTAAATTTTTCATGTTTGAGCCTATTCGGGGCTATTTAGCGGGTCGAAAACTTGGATAACTTTTACCATCTCGCACTGAGAACAGACAAAACTTAGCAAATATCAGGTCTTCGTTTGTCTACCAGCGTAATCTATTGAATATTGGTGAAAACAGAAGATCTACAGTGAAACAGCAGCTTGCTACTGGCGCAGTTGAGCTGGGATGTTGAAAATCATAAGCAGGAAATTGCCCCTCAGCACCCAGAAGTGGAACAAAAAGTTGCTGTGATCACACTGCCTATGGCGACGGTGTGTTCTTCGGCGGTTGGGCTATCTGCCTCTAGAACAGAGCATGCGCGCTTCCATTTACCTTGATAACAGTTTTCACACTTAATTTACAGTGTTTCCATATCGATTTCGTAATACGAAATCGCTTTTTCAGGTAACTTTAGATTTCCCAGTCTTGGTTCTCAAGATCATTTTATCAGTAATGCACCGTTGTTTTGTTAAGGGCCTTGTTAGTCGGTGTTTTTATCAATCTCCATTAGAATCTACCGGCACTCTTGTTAATCACGAACTTAATGATGAAGTATTGGTCGTTGACGCTAAACGAATATATTTCTGATAATACTCAGTCAGCTTGTAGTCGAAAATAACCAAAGCTTTAATCGGATTTTTCGAGTCGCTAAATTGCTCCAGACAATCTAATTTACTCAGATTATATGGACGCTTTAGCTTGCTATGAACGATACCGGTATGCTTGCACTTGTCTTCAGCCATGTTATTCACAGTTTTCGTATACGGTTTGAGGAACTGTCAATTACGCAACCATCTGTCTGTAAAGCGAGAAGCGACTGCGAATTGATTCGTTCGACGAGGTGCTATCGCAAACTTCATGAAGCATAAGAAATAAAGCTGGCAGTCACCGAAATTCAGCAAAGCTATTTTTAAATTAAAAATGTTCAAATTTTTAAAATTTAAAATTAAAAAAATTAGTTTGAACCGTACAATTTAGTAATTGCTTTATGTTAATTCTAAAATATATTCTAAAAAAAAAAAGATAGCAATATTGGTTATAAACGAACGTAATCAGTATTACTATTACTTTTAATATTGTCATTGTTTTCTTCGGATAAGAAAACATCCTTACGGAAAACATTCTGGTAATTATATTTTGTCGTAGCTTTATATATATGAGGATGTTCCACTATATATATATAGCGGAACATCATAGGATTTTGGTATCCATATACTTACTGAAAATTCGAAAAGCTAAAAGACTGAATACGAGTTTATTTTAACACTAAATTAAATGACTACCATATTTGCGAGTTAGCTGGCTCACACATGCAAGTTTTTTGTGTACTCCATGCAGCGGAAACAGGCAAAATACCCACAACATTCTCCTAGCCGAGAGCATGAAGTCTAGGAAGCCTTTTCAAACGATGAGGGTCGACGCTCAAATTGACTGAGAGAAAAAAACACATCCAGTACATTTTCTAAAGTAGATGCATTGCTCTCAACGTAATTTATAGTATAGCTAGCATTCTTATTAATGTTGGTCTTACTGTGGCCGTTCCTGCGACGGCTGTTGTTATACAGAATCGTACGCGGGCCTGTAGCCGAATGGCGGCGCCAACAGCGCGACGACAACCGATGACGGTGACGACAGTGTAACTAGACCCATAAATAGACCTAATATATCGTCTGCTAGTCTCATGTGGCCCAATTTTAGCCACTGCTAGCATGGTTTCGTCAGGTCCACGCTCAGCACCGCGCTCAGAGCTAGTCAGTCGGTCACTAACCAGCGTACGGGAGCCCACAAACATACGGCATGCCAACGGTTTGGGTCTCTCGTGAATAACCGATAGTGTCAAACGATTTGCCTAAGTAGAAATGGGCGATGATAGCAATGACGAGCAGTAGCCAAAAAATGACGCGGACGTTTTCCGCCAAAACCAGACGCCAAGGCAGAAGCACCAACTTTTTTAACAGTTTCACGCTCCACTGCAAAAGCTTTTGCACGATTGATTGCAGGACGCTTCGTCGGTCACGCAGCAAAAGTTATTTCGTACGGCCAGCTACTAGACGTACGTATACTCGGAGGGATGCTTGCGATGGACCAATGTTAAGTTCATATGATCATATAATAACCACATGACTGATATCTAGTATGCACCTGGTTAGAGGACTAGTGGGTAGTAGAACAGGCTGTCTTTGTCATGAAAGGTTCATGCAAAGAAATCTTGAATGTGGAAACAGCAGTTATATTCTTTGTGCAGCAGACTTTTGCGTCATCGTTGACTGCGTTACTGCGTTTCCGCGAAACGACTGACTTAACTATTCAAAACGGTACCTGGTAGAGCTTCTACTACCAGCATTTGTTCTTGACAAGGTTCAGCCTTGTTCTGATGTAGTTATTGTCGACAAATTTGCTGAATTTGCTATTGCTCGTGAGGTAGTTATTAATATAATTTTTCGACAGCGTTTTTGTTGTCGTACCGTCAGGCAATATTGTTAGCTAGTCTCAGTGGATCCTTTGATGAAAATTAAAGCGACTTCACTTGTCTTGTTTTGTCTTCTTCACATGCCTCTCACCGGAATCAGCTAGCAACGTTTGGGGGATCAGACTTGGGGGTGTGTGGTCCAAAAAAACACATGTAGCGGAATCATGGTTCTTCTTCTTTGTTTTCACTCGAGAGCAGCCACAGACAACCAAACAAACGAACAGATAACAGACAGTCTTCTAGTAGTCGTTCTTTAATAGGCTTTTTGACGCCGGCACCGTTGACGCCACGTTGTTCACGTCGATAAGGCCTTTTAGTCCGGAAGCCGGTTTCAGGGCAGCCGTTACTTTGTAGTCGTTCTCGTATCCGAAGTGCTCCGACGATCGAGTCAGGCTTCGATTGTGGACTATTTTGGGCAGGGTATCACTACGCCGGCATTGTGATATGTAACGCAACACGATCGGGGAAAAAGCCGGATCGATGTTCTTTTGTCAACAAGTCGTTCGACGCTGACGATCCGATAACGATAGGTGTTCGGTACCGCAGTCATTTGTCGACTGTCTTTCTACACGTTGCTATTGCTGATCAGCGGGCTTGTATACACTGGCTAGCGTATCAGATGCCACTTGTGGTGAGCATTTGCTGAAATGTATTTTTTCCGGTGGTAGGAGTAAGGCAAAAAGGATATTTACATGTCACCGGATGGGTTCGCGCGTCTGAGTGAGCAATAAAATGTCGATGGATAGTAAATGAGTATAAATATTCCCACTTTTTTCTCGGGAGAGCTGGGCGATACGTGGTGCGCACTGCAGAAGCGACTTAGTGTACCGAAATATCGCGCGCTTATTTGCAGTAGGGGAACGGAAGAGGCTCACGGTGTAAATGATTGTGCAGAATTTATCCGCAGATTTTTTTTATGTTTCTTATTTGTAAATATGTGCTTATATATACCCGGTCGATGTGCCCGACACCGATGATCCAGCAAAAGGATTTAGGATAAATCGCGGGGTACTATTACATATAGAAGTGTACCTTATTTCGATCCTAAGTGTGTGAAAATACAATAGAAATATGTCTGACGGCGTAAATTAATCTGTTGTTGAGCTATAAATCAGTTAGTGCATATAACGTACGAGCAAAAACGTTCGAATAGCCGGGGCAGCTTCAAAAGGATGAATCAACGCCAAACGAAACGTCATCGCCGAAGAACCGTCGAAGAGAAAGACAATATTGTCTTTCGTCGAGCAATAAGGCTACGACCAGTGGGCCCTACTCGGCGATCGAAAATTTCGTGAAGCAGATTCTGGAAGCATTGACTATTGAAGGGCCTTTTTAATTTAAGATTACTTGTATTCTGTGCACTATTCTGCAATTAAAAGCAACGAGTCAGGCCGCCCGAGTGGTAGCCTTTATTTTACACAGTCGTAATATAAGTCATCTCACGCCGTGCCTGGCGTAGACTAACGTCTTTGTTATACGTGACAAGCGATTAAATCTCATGTCAACCAATATACGTATTGGGAAATTCGTCAGTGGGTGGAACACTCTTCTTCTCATTATGTTCCTTTCCTTTTTATTGGCGGCGACTGCAACGCCTACCTTCACCAGCCGAACGGGAGCCACACTACACGCTCACTGACCTTGGTTGCCAAGTAATCAATCTTGCCTCGACACAAACATAAAAAACCTAAAAAATACAAAAAGTTTATTTATCGATATACTTGCGACGAACGTAACCGTATATAGGCTAATGTTTCAGGGTCAGAGAACGTAAAAATTCATACGTACAGACCGATGGCGGTAGACTTTACTGTCCAAGTCGTACCAGACTGCTAACACGAAGCTCCGTCGCGGCGCCTAAGTGTGGGCAGACCCCTGGAACGCTCTCACGAAATTCTCTTTGTACCTGACGTGAAAACTGCCGACACGTGTCGCAGCGTCTCGTTCGAATTCTCCATTCTACAATATAGCCTTTATAAATTGCTTCTCGGTGTGCGTTAATGGATACGATACCGTTTTTTTTCGAGGCAGCGTGCGAAAAGGGGGTCTCAATGTAACGCAACATCCTTCAGCAAAATTACACAGCGTGAGGACTAATGCAAGGCCTTCGGAGGTTACGCAACCAGAAAGCCTGTCTGGATTGGATTTACGTGCATCTCAAATGCGCCGTTGTCCTGGTAGCGTGCTGAACAGCACTATTTAAGATTTACATACTGGTACACTTTCAGATCAGTGGAAAGATGGAACGGGCAACTCAACCGCACAGCCACCATGGCGAAGAATAATAGCGAAAAAAAGTGTGTGTTATAAGCTGCTCTCCAGCTTCTTGACTGAAAAACTGAACAGCTGCTGAGAAGGCGTACATGCGATCTCGACGGAAAAATATGGATTCTGGAGAAAACGCACTACAGAAACGGCATGCAGGATCCTGATGGCTGGAGTTAACAGAGCACAGGCTACACCGCGTCCTCTGCTATACGCGGTGTTTGTCGACTCCAGAGAAGATTTTGACTCAGTATCCGAGGGCCGGGATGACCAAATTCCCACCGCTCACACTTACCGCTGGCCTGGCTTAGGCAGACAACATATGCCCACTCTTATTCTCCATCTGGCTGAAGGGTCTCTCTGATCGAAAAAAAAGGGCCGAGGAAAACAGTTGAGGTCATCTTGTATGCAGGCGACCTAGTAACATATGGGTCAAACCTGTTCCAAATGCAGCAAGCTCTAGCCCGGCTCAACGCGGTAGTCACAGATTTGGGACTGAAGGTGAACCTGATCAAAACGGAGGTAATGGAGTTTAAAAGGGCTAGCAGGATAGCGACCACTAATACTTCGTCAGGTTGTCTTTTACCTTTGTTGTATTTGGGGTTGCTATCCTTGACCAACGGCAGAGGCTTCATTGCGTACATTACCAATGAAAAAGGTAGCGTTGACCGCATGGGCAATCGAATCGTCTCATCGAAACCGCTCTCATCTATTTTGACCTCAAAGTAACTTCGGTTGCAACGTATGGGATACGCATCATTTGGGAAGATATTACGGTGAAAAACCTCGAAAAATAAAATCGCTTTAAATCCTCCTTTTTTAAAAAAGTACTGGAACATCACATAGTTATTCGAAATAGTTCCACATATAGATGAATCGCCACAGCTGTCCAAGGACCTACGCCGTCACTTCGAACGCGCAGTGACGGGAGACTTGAAAACAAGCCTTAAGAGCTGGAAGCAAAAAAATTAAGGTTGATGTGGACTTTGCCTTCAGGTACAATGAGGAGAAACCAACTGACTAAAGAAACACGCCGTCACCGACTGTAGAGTCTGCCAGGTTCCCACAAAACTGAGGATACATGTAAGTGCTCTAAATGCGAAAAAAATTGTAATCGATATAATGTTGCTTATTGCCTTCTGGTATTATCTTTAGGACAACTGGGAAAATGTTAAATTTAGTTTTATACGCTCAGCAATAATCATATAGACAAACTATCTTTAATGATTTTATATACTCTCTCTAGTATTGTGATGTTGCGTTTCTTTCTTGCCTCCATGATTTTTTTTTATTACAACCTGCAAACGTCAATAAATAAGATTTGATTTGAATAAACTCTGATATGTACGGTTTAACTATACAAGCTTCCTTAAACCAATGCCCTCCTTCGGTGTATTCCTTCATCACACTTTCGCAGGGACACCATTGTTCCATTCGGCCTGTCCTAACTCGCTCATTGCCTTCACTCTCTGGCCGTTCCGGCTTAACATTTAATATTACCTCTCTAATTCATATCCAGTCACTTATCCTTCGAGTCCTTCCAATGTTCTCCCACACTACCCTTTCTCGTCCGGTTCTTTGATGTATATCTCGGCAGGTATCTGCGTAACAGCGCAGGGCAGCGTAAGACGAGCCCGCCATTCGGGCACCCGCGGTCTGGGCAGGTGCCGCTCATAAGTAAAATAGTAATAGTTTTGCTTCTGACACCCATTTAATCAGACTGATCGGGTTTGAAAATCTCACTGGTATGATATCTCACTAATGTCTAAATTCTAATAATAGAAGAGCAAGCTGAGAACCTGTCGTGTGTACACCTGCTGTTTACATATCCCCATTACATATATATATATGTAGGTTCAATATCGGCAGTCACGAGCTTTCGCTGTTTAACATTCGACGCGGCTGCCACGGGCCTGAATAGAGTAAATAGTATTAGAGTTAGTGTATTATGAACTTACCGTTCTATCACTTGGCTGATGACTCAAACTTAATAAGCATAAGCGAAACGACGACGGTTTTACGGGACGGGATGTTTTGCCCTCAAAAGTGCGACCTACTGCATATATTGCCCCCCGACTTACTGATGAGCACTTGTTTGAGCGTTAGATAAACCGCACAGGCAGGAGTGCGATCGGTTCATCCGTTGATAAGCGTTCGCGATCACTCTCGAATTATGCTGCTTTTCATTTCTTATTGTTTATTGTCGGTAATTAATGTCCACGAACCAGTGTTGCTACTTCTTTTCCTACTATAACCTTCCGTATGTAACTGTTACCTGAAGGTTTCCTTTTTTCGCCGGCTATATATCGACCCGCAGCGGCGTGCCATGATAGCGTCTGGACTTTCGTATAGCGTTTGTGCGTCTACGTTTCGAGTTTTACGTCCGGTATCGCCATTAGCCATTCTGAGCTAGATGGCTCCTACCAGCACGGAACGCAACCTGTCTATATATCTGCCTATGCCCTGATTCGAAGTTGAGCGCAACGGTCCCTAAGATTAGTGGGCAAATACGTTACCCAGTAAGATATCACGGGAACATAGCGTTTGTGCGTAGTGAATGCAATCTGGTAGACAGTTATCAATCAAACAAATAGTTGTAAGCACTCTGTTCAGACACTGTTGGTGTTTCTTCTTTATTCTTTGCCGTGCAAATCGAGCATCGATATGACAAACTACTAATTTGTCTCTAAAGAAGCAATGTTTTTCCGTACGCCACAAGTCGACGACGTCTTAGCGGAACTTCGGAATTTTGACAGTAGAAAGGTCGTATCATTGAGCTGCATAGCTTTCCGGCATCAGATCGAAAAACTGCTGGCTTCTGTAGCGCGATCTAATCGATCGTATGTCGAGCAGCGGTCGTCTATGTGTGCTCTTTATTTTCTTACCGTGTGCACCGAAACATCATTGTGATTCGTGCCGATGTATAGCGACGATCCGTACTGATGGTTTTGACCGGTAGCAAGGCCAACTTCGCTTGTCAATCAGCGCGTTAGAATCGTAGCGACTCGGTTAGCGGGATCTTTGCGGCAGATTTGGCTGGTGGAAAGGGATCCTTCTCTTGTCGGCGGGCAATGTTGATGAAATGGTATCGATTCGTCTGCATCGTTTTTTTCGATGAGTCTATTCATTTCGACTCGAAATCCCTACTTAGTAATAGCTGCCACGGCAACAGCAATGAAAAAGCCTGTACATAATTAAGCATTGCGGTGTGGATAAGACTAACATCGAAGATCGAAGCGGCGTAGGAAAGACGAAAAGAACAGATGCCAAAATCATACTGCTGACTAACGCATACCAGCTGAACCGGAAGTGGATCGAAAAATATTTCGAAACAGCAGCGACCTCATAATCGGCAGGTTTGATTCGGTTGGGCTTCTTAAATAACGGTAGCTTTGTTAAAAATCCATAGCTTTTCCATGCCTGCTGTACGACATTGCGAAACTGAGGAAAGCAGACAGCCTTTTTGATACGATCATTGTATCAAACTGCTGCTCATTACATATTAGGTGGTATAGCGAACACGAGTTAAAATTTATCCACGCAGGTAAAATCCTTTTTGAAATCGAAGATGCTCAGATACCTGACGATGCTAAGAATGACTTCAATGTACCTGGATAGAGACATGACGTATGTACGCATTGCTGTGATTATCTTTAGTATATCCTTGTTGGTAGAAGTAAAGGTGCCAATCGTGGTGTAAGAACCTTTCGCACGTACAGGACATTTTGTGTGCAGTGACGTTATTATTTTTAAGTGATAGTTGATCTGGAAAAACGAAATTGATAAATTTAAAAAAAAAAAGAAGGGGGTTTTGGGTAGCCCTTTATCTAACCCGACATTAGCCCTAGAAGAGTGTCAGGCTTATCCGTTAACGTATCGAAAGGCAGTCGTCAAGAAAGGTTTGAAGGCAATAAAGAACCTGAATCTTCTGTAGGGCGCGGCCTTTTTAGAGACAGCCGACCTTCAGTAGCTCGATTTAATTATAGACCTCAAAGCAAACCTGCAAAGGCAACAAGCATGGTAACGGCATAAAGCTCTATTTTGCTAATTGTTATACTAATAAAAGTAAAACTAATAGAGGGTTAGTTTAAATATATACATTTAATTGTACAGAATGTCAGAATCGTAGTCCGCCTTACCTATGATCGAGTTCTATAAAATCTATTTTACTCAAATTTTCTGAGGTTAGCCAGCTTCGTGTGAAATAGTTTATATTTAAAAAACCTACCAGCTACCATGTCGTGGGGATAACTTTATGAAACCAACAGGACGGAAATGTCAAAAATGATAAAGGAAATGGCAAAGAATCCAATGTTTTCATGCGAACAGTTTGTAGCCCAGTCTCGTCGGAAGTTGTTACACGGTCATGCGAAAAATTTAATAAAATAACAATTTCCAAGTTGGGTCGGCCTTTTCTGTCCTACGTTCATCATTTAATCGCTGACTTTTATAGTTGCACAATAGTGCTGGTGATTTAGAATTGGAGGCTTTCTCCTGCGTCATTGGCTTGAATGAGTTTTCGGAATCTGTCGATACGTGAAATGGACCAAAGCAAATCAAGTGTTATAATAGGTGCAAAATACTGGGTGTCTCCTTCCACAAAAAAGCCGCGATTGTAGTCGTCGTGGTCTTAATCATTATGAGTATCCTCGTAGCAACATACTTCACACTCCTGCTAATAACACAGTACTCTCATTGCTCAGCGCAAAAAATCGCATAAATCCTGCGCTTCACGTCTGTTTCCGGCGAGTCGGACACTTGACTGATATCAATGATACCCGGCTAATTTGTGCCTGGTCGTTCGTTGGACAGTTGCCTCTTTATTGAATCATCCTTATGCTTCTCTGTCCACAAGGCAGAAGATGTAAAATTTGCCTTCCAATCCAGTCTCTAAACCCCAGGTCGCAGAAAAACATTAGATTTTGCTTGGCGTAATCTGTTTTATGTGTAGGTGTTAAAGTGAAGTTAAATACCAACCTTGTACGCGGCTGTTTCATTTTCCCGGCTCTTTTCTATGTGACGTTAATGTTCGGACACATTTCGTGTGTTTCAACAGGGACCTTGTATCAGAACCGTCAGATCTTTAATGTTTTATTGCCTTGGTAGGTTCTGAGGTTTTCACGCCCACTGAGTTTATCGTGCAGCTGCCATGCTTATTACGTTAGACAGTGCTATTTTCGTTTCATCGAGCGCCACTTCATCGATAATTCTCGGAAGCCTCAACGGATCCATGTCATCTATACATGCATTTGTGGGACGATAAAATCGTTTCCCCACTAAAATGGAGAACGTCATCATGTACTGATTCGTACTTAAATACGAGAACATATCGTTATCTATGTTTCCTGTAGACAAACAGATAAATCCGCAAATTGTTCAGTTGTCAGATTGCTTCTTGTCTCTATCTGGGGCAGTTCTTGCAATGCCCAAAAACCTCAACATTGACGTCGCTAGTTGAGACCGACCATTTGTCACTGCGACTCCCCCAGAGCCATACGTATCCCCAGCCAACCGAACATGTGTCGTTTTCGATACGATAATTTCACCACAATACCCTTACCCCGGTCAATGGTTCCACCGCTCAATACGTTGTGGGAGCGACCAACGTCATTGTCATCACTTAATAACGGCCTACAAAGGTAGAAGTGGCTGACGCAGCTTGTGCAGTTGTAGCCAGGTTGTAATAGCGGCAACAACACGGGCTTGTTACAAACAAGAAGTGCCCAGGCACCGAATAATTCGTAATTCGTATAAACAAAGAGAAAGTAGCATGTCCCCTCATGGCTTTCGATGGCCCAGCTACCAGCAGAAAGAGACCCAGATCAGCTTTTGAAAATTAAAGCTCACTGTATACTTTTCCGGTCGATTGAATCGCGCGACTGATCAAGTCAACTGACTGATCGATTATACCACGTGGACGCTAATTTAGTCTCTACCTCATCGTTAACTAAACACGGAAGCCCAGCAAAGGCAATGATATCGCCAGCTCTGATCATGTGGATTGCCCACGGCCTCTGATTTGCTGTAGACGATTCGATGGAAGGATTCGCGCAGGAACAGTAGCTATGGCATAGTTAATAGTGGAGAAATATTGCTGCTTTTCATTATGCGTTCGACGCTGACCGTGTGATGCACCCTATTGAACAGGATGGGAGCGTTCGAGACAACATAAAAGCGAAACAGTAGATGGAAGAGAGGTGTGAACGACCGAATGATCAAGGGAGGGAAGCCTACACACGTGGTTTAGACTCTGTATCAAGAACATTGAGGCCTCAGCGGTCCAGTAATGCTTATCACAATGATGGAAAAAAGTATAGCAGGTGATACGAGAAAAAGTTTGTTGGTCCCGGCAAATTTCGTTACACCATCAGTAATAGATGCCTGATAGGCGCCTATTTTCCTCCACGGTCGAACGCGCGGGCCTAAATTGTAAGCAGACACAGCTGAGTGTCTTCTTCCACCCAAAACAAAAATCTCTTCGATGCTAAAGTCTCTGACTGTCTGACTAAGCGTAAGAGGTCCAATCAGCGCAGCTTTTCTTCCTTTCCATCTTCTTTTTTCTGAACTAAACTCTTAAATTTCAGCTGCAGCTACCAAAATCCGTCTTGGCTGTACGCTGGAAAAAAATATTATCCTATGCTATACCATAGTTGACAAATGCTTTGTTACGACGAAGCAGAGGTAGCGGTAGCATAGATGCAACAACTTATGTGTCGGCCATAGTGATGATAGGGTTCTGCCTTGCCGAAAGGAATGTCACACTCAGACTTCTTCGGCGTCACGGTGTTGTGTATGACCTGTAGAAACAATGCACGATGGCAGATATATGCACGCACGTATGTATAAATAAACAAATACTGGTTTTGGATAGCAGGAGCGGCAGCATAGCCGCGAAGAGCTACACTCCTCAATTAACGCAGCCAATAGACAACAATGGGCCGCATCAATTCCACCGATGGCCGGCAAGCATTGCTGACACCGAGTAACGTATTTGTATAACATCTACTCACGCTGAGCCTGTACTAAGGGTAACAACAACAACGTGACTTTCAACCGATACCAAGCCTTAACGCACTGACGAATGAACCTTTGACTGGAACTTGTTTTGTTTTGTTTCTGGCAACTTTGTTGATTGCTCGTGTAACAATTCATACGAAATTGCACGTGGCTATATGTCTTATGGTATGCTCAATGCATGGTTTATACAGATGTAACGAGTAAGCCACAATAGAACATATGATACGAGCTTTCCATAACATGTATTTCTCTATCGGCGATTGATGCGGCGGCTTTAATCACTGTTAATCATACATTTTTGTAATCAATGTCGGATGCTACCGTCTTAGTTCAGCATTAAACATTGCTTCTGCTTTGGCTGGCCTCCCCTTCAGCGCGAAACGAGTAGTGCGTCTCAATCCGGGTTCCGAACGTTTACCACCTTATAGATCCCTATACTTAACAGGTAAACGAACATACTATGAGAACAGTTAGCAAAGGCAAGCTAGGTCGTACTGCGCACCACCTTAAAATAGCGAAAATAATGATTATAACGAAACTACTTCGAATCAATTTTTCCGGCTTAATAAGTTCTAACAGAATCTTCGGCCATTTCGCGTTCGTTACGTTCATCTGAGCGTTGTACGTAGTCGCCGCTCGCTGAACACTTTATGGTTCCAGCACAGACGGCTACGAATGCGTACATTGATACAATATAGAAATAAGCGCTTCTGGATTAATCTTGGCTGTTGTCGAAAACTTCACGTCACGCTTTGCTTCGACAGCCAGAACGGGTGGTCTCTGAAGGCTGAAAACCACCTGACAGCCGTCATTTCCTGCATTGCGTAACGAAATACAGGGAGAAACACAGAAAGCTGCATGAGAAAAGTGTTGCAGGTTAGTGAATTCAAATTCCAAATCCATTGGTGCCGTTCCCAGGCATACATACAGTGTTTTTTTTCCCTCAGCTGGCCGAAAACTGTAAATTGATTGAAATCAACTCTTGCGAGGCGTCTAGAGCGGTATCTTCGCCATCACGCATACAGGCGTGTGACGTTCATACAAGGCCGCATATGAAAATAGCTGAAGATGATCCTATACCCACATATGCAAGTACACACACACACACGCACTCACGTATACACATTTTTCATTAATTGTTGATAATGTTGAATAACATTAAACCTTGGAAAAAATAATTTTAAATACTATTTGTACGAAAGAATAATTTCTACATTTCATTCATTATTAGCATCCATTTATTCGTTCAGGCAAAAACAAGCAATACGTAAAAAAGGTAACGAAATCAACGGCAAAAAGACCTAGCAGTACGTACTTGTCACAACGATGGCCTATCTATTTCCGTTGCATACTTTCCCTAATGTTTTATCCGCTCAATGTATTCTTCGCATTCGTTCCTGTTTGCTAAATCGAAGCAAATTGCCGATGCTACCGGATGTGATCATGGACGATGATAGTTTTTTTTGTTGTTATTTTCGACGCTGTCGTTGTTGTTTTCGATACGGTTGTTGTTGACGGTCCTGCCGTTGCTTTCGCCGCCGTCCTAATGGTTAGCACTGTTGCAATCTGCGAACTATCGCTGTTGGGGCTGCCGTTGTTAGTGAAGGTAAAAAATATGAATTTTGAACAGAACCAGTAAATGGACAAACTGAAAACCTGGGTTATAGACCCACCAAGAGGTGGCCAAGTATCAAGCTGAAAAAATCCCAGCGACAATAACGACGAAATAGAAAGCCGCACAACAGCCACGGCCACCACTCTAACCCGAAGCGTTTCGGTCCAGTCACAGCCCCCCATCGATAAGACCCCTTCGACGAAAAGGAAAATGATTTTTGCAATAATTTCCCCCAGCTAACAGTGACCAGCTAGTAATGTTTCCGCCAGCGTTCACCGCTCGCGCCTTCTTCGGGCTTGGTGCATCTTAACCCTATATGCGTCGGTAGCGTCTTCCAAGCGTTCGATTTCATCGAGACGAACACACGCTCGAGCGTTTTTCTACAGTCATAACTATGTGATAATAACTGTGAGAACATATGACTGTTTGATGGGAAAAAATCGCTTAGCACCAAAAATCGGTGGCACCATTGCCATTGTCTTAGCCTTTACGATCGAGAGATTTTGAATCGTTGAGCAAAGTTAACGTTGGACAGCGCTGCACTATGCGAGTAATGTTGAACAGCCGTAGTTGTTAATGTGCCTGCCCTTTGACAGGTAATAATCTGACGGGTCATTATAAAATTTTATGTGAAGGAACCGAGTGTTGTGTGAAAGCCGGAAAGGTTCTTCGATCTTTTTCGGTTCAATGGCAACACGTGTTTGTCGAGAGGCTCACGACCCGGAATTGTACAAACTAATACCTAACAGTCGTCTTCATGACTTCGGGCTCAGTTTATTTGAAAGAGTCTCTAATCACAATACTTAAACAGCGCTATAAATATTGTAACCCAGTAAAGCTTAGTAAGTCAAACAAGTACGTCGAAGAGCATAACATACACGGCTTTCTTTGGCCTTCTTTCTGGGATCTCTGATTTTAGAGATATATTTTACTCTTCCAAGAAGAAATGAACGTGCCTACGTGTATGAATATGCCCATTACTTCTAAACAACAATATAGCTGAAGACTTTTTCAAGTCATAAAATTCTTCTTCTTCAAAAAAAAAGCTGGCTTCCCAGGTAGATTTTACAGCTGTCTCCAGCAATCGCGAATGCAGATTGGGGGGGTTCAAACAAACAAAACAACTGCTGCAGTTGAGGATTACTACAACTCGAAACAATACAACGATAGCGCGTTTATCAAGTTTGCAGTGCGGCTTACTTTGGATCTGATCACACCTGTAAAGGAAACATACAAAAAAGGTCAAAGCCCAGCGTGTTCCAGCTACGAAAGTGTGAAATAGTCCTTAGAGCTGCTGGTACCAAACGAATAAGTTAGAAGCGTATAAACTCTCAAGTTTCTAGCTAGCATATCTCAAAAAACATCAAAGCAATGTCTCTAATTAGGCATAATTCTGGTTTAATAAAAACGTTGAGTGTAAAATTTAGGCATGTAGAGTTTTTGGATTATTAAAACTGAACGCATGCACCCGTTGTAAAGACTAAGACACGCTTCAGCTGCTAAAATATCGGTGCTTTTCAACGCTCTATACTATTTTTACCCATTCCTCACAAACGATGTTTCTCAAGAACTATATCTCCAGCGAATACAGCAATAGTGGGGGGTAGTCACTAACCCCCAGCTTTACATGGATACCAACTTTTGTCACCGACAGTTTTTTTTAAGAGTGTTTCTTTCGAAACACAGCTTCATAAAAAAACAACGCATTACCCCCGGCACCCCTCCGACGTCATTGTTAGTTGCCAGTTGCCAGTGCTGTTATTTCCGGACAGAGAAGCAGCACTTCACTTTTGAGTTCATGTAATTTGTTTGCTTTTCGTTTATGGTGTTTTCGCTTTTCTAATCGAATGAAGCAGAGAGAGAGAAATCACTTAAAGCGACTTTTCCGTTTTGTTACTCGGCGATGGCGTAGCAAAAGCTATTACTGCTGGATGTTGGAATTGTGGGGTAGTTGGAGTAAAATTATCCAATGGCTTTTTGACGACCACAGGAAGCTATATATACATACATATATCACCTGCAAAATATCAAGCAGGACGCAGTTCACGTTTTTTCTACCTAGGATTTGTTATTGTTTCTAAGGAAACCCAAATTGGTCGATATTTACTATCCTTTTGACGTGATTTATCTCAGATAAGTCGTGCAATATTGCAAACTGTCCTTTACGAAGTCCTTCTTCAATTAACATTATCGGGCTTATCGACTGATAGGTTAGAAAGGAACTTGGACGATGCAGATTTCCTGCACGTGGTATAGGTGATCTACAAAATTTCCATAGCCACATGCCCAGAACAACAAAAGAGAGAATTAAAAAAATTTGCATCGTACATGATGATTCGTTGATTCAGTTGGGATATGTGATATTATACCTTTGTGTTATTTTTGCACATAAGGTTCTCACTTTTATCAAACAGCGAACGGCCGACCTCTCGTTAAACAACGGCGAGCGTTGCTGCTTATGTTTTGCCAACGACACTTAATACACAATTGATGTAAATGATAAACTAATAATCACCCCTTGTTCATCGTGGTTAGAAAAATAATACAGTGACAAAACACCCAATGCTCGACCTGGCCGGGTCGAGTTGGCTAGAACCCGCGATTTTTTAAGTGGGTTGTATTTTTGCCAAAAATGGTCCTACTAAGAGCTACACTGCCCGCTCCATTCATTTAGACGACGACGAATGTCTCCATCTTGAAGCCTCAAAGCAAAGTGAGCGGTTATGAGCTGTTTTGTAAATAAGGTTCACATGCTGTGTACTTTGTGTTTAATAAGTGTTCATGCAAAAAACGAGCAAATTCCCTAAAACAGCGGCTAATCCATCCCCAGATCGTGCTCAAAGCACAATTTCTTTCGGAAGGCGTAAAACTCGTACACTTCCAGCATATATTACATATGTGATTTTCATTTTGTCCAAAAACTATTCTAGCTTGAACTCACCTTAGAACATACTTTTTGGCGTTCGACTTTTTGCCTTTTGTGATCAAAATAGGAACGGAACGCTGTCAACTACAGCTGGCCAAGATACATTCTCAGCTAACAAACAAATTTCTGGGTTATCGCTTCGTATGCCCCCAATTATAGATAGACAGAGTACAAGTTATAGATGTTAATTAGCTAGGCAAATGTGTGTTTCATTGGGGCGAATCGGATCGGCCTTCCAAGCCATAACACATTCTGATAGGATATTTAGCACTGCACAGATACAAACACCCTTTGCTGGGCGACTAGCCCCGCTTCTAAGGACCATATACTCTGCTAAAAATAATAGCGTAGTAGACGCGCCAGTTTGTTACTGCTATTAGGCTGTGGCCTGTTTCCTCTCGCGCATAGCAAACGGGCAATCGACTATAGATAGCCACATGAACTTCTAATACCTGCAAACTGTGTTGGCCATATCGGACGTCGAAATTTTAAGCTCTGCTGGAGCATTTGATTAAATAGACGAACGACACGAACAAAATGCCGCACCAGATCGAAATAATTATAAATGGAAGAATAAACAGTTTCATTGCGAAAGCTAGCGGCCAACAACTCAATTCTCTCACTATTTCGACGACGTTTTCATCCACTGTACAATGAGGCCTTTAGAATGGGGGCAGACATCTGATCGAAGGACTTGTTTAGACCTGGACGGCAAGAAACGACAATGATCTTAGATTGGTAGCGGTATTTCGATGATGTCTCCTGCGAGCATTTGGGTTCAATTCGATAACTGCCAATTGTTCCTATCGCCAAAAAACAAGTTTTTTCTGTGGGGTAGAAGATAATCATAGAAAACAAAAAAAAATTAAACGTAGAACGTTTGAATTGTTTAATAATATAGAGCTTCGTACTGGCTGATAACGAGTGTATGATGACCTACAATTAATATAATCATAATGTTAATCAACCTGTCCCTTGTATGCTTTTTCCTACCCCTTTAGATTTTTCGATTGCAAGTATTTACGATTTGAAATAGCACAAGGCCGGTGTTTAATAATCTGCTTAAGCTGTTATAAACTTTAACTCATGATTTAGTGCAGACAAGTTAAAAGTTGTTAGCACCAATCACCGTGCCCAGCAACGATACAACTTGTCGCATAGTAAACAAGCTTTATTTGCTCGTATGCAAACCGAAGACCTTTTCGACGGCCAACGAGGTCTAAATAAGTTATTCCTCAATATAACAATTGTATATAGACTATTTCGTAAAAGCAGTTGCCGGATTTCGTAAAAGCAGTTGCCGGCCCCAGGAGCTCCAGTTCTCGCAGCTAATAGCGAAGTGTGTCTTTCTGTATGGTAATTCTATTTTTATTATCATTTTTTATTTTCTGTATCATAAGTCGCAATCGAAGACTGCGAGGTCCTAGACTACGATTTACTAATAAGCCTTAGATCAACCAGTCGGAGGTGATTACCCCAGCCGTTTGGATGATAGCTGCAATTCGTGTACAAGTCAGCTGCAAGCAATGAAATACTCAAAACGAACCTCTATAATATTATATCAGGCTTAGCTAGACAAAACAGCACCTATTTCACACAGGGTTCTTATTCATTTCCATAGTTTAACTTTTAAAACACGTGTACAATATAAACTGAACAAGGACGTGGGATCCGGCGCATTTTTTACTCTGGATTATTTACGATAAGTAAGGATACTGAGCTTTCATTTTGTCTATATGATCAGTGTAGCTAAATTAATATTGATCAACGTGTAAAAAGCGAACTTTTGTGAAGTGTATGCCAAAAAAAGAGACTGAGATAGATCTGAGAACGGAGATAGAGCTACTGATCCGTGCATTTCAAATCCCGAAAATAAGAAATAACATAGTGTAAATGGTAAATTGTAAAACTAAGTTGTACCGATAAGTTTTTCCAATTTTTACCTTTTACTAATTTTTCAACATCTTTTCTTTTTTATTTTCTGCGGAGCTTTTTAAAGCGATATGCGAACTATACAAAGCAAAAAAGATCGCTTGCAGCTAAAAATTCGCACGCTTCTAACTACTATTTACGTACGTACTAGAATCTTCTACCGCTGAAAGCCGTTGCCGCTTTCATTACTACTCAGGGGGGTCAATATGAGGTTCTGTTTCTTCAATCACAGCCTAGATGAGCGATGTCCCATTTACATGCTGCTATCCCCACTATGCCATGTCGAACTTCGCCGGAATTTGTCCAGTTCTTTCTTTTCCACACTTTGTGAGTGCTAAACGTCGACGATATCACTTTCTTGTTGTTGACGAGTTTCACTTTTTTGGTCCATTCTTTAGTTCATCCCGAACGCATCTTCGTCTAAGCTATCATAGTAAATACTCTTCGTGTTGTCTTCTCTCGTCCTGGTAGCCGGATTTTGCCTCTTCTGTAAGGGAGCGGGTCGTCCACATCTCACCATCTGTCCCGGGCGATACTGCCATTAGCGGCTAGTGCCCCGAAACACCGGGAGTCAGACCTGAATCCTGCCGTCGCTTCCCGCATTCTCCCGTGCCCCTGTGTCCCATTCATTCCCTCGTAGACAGCTGATCATATTCATTTTATTCCATACACACACAGACACATTGTATATATATATGCGTGCTTGACTCTCAGAAGACATCCTATCGTCGGGTTCTGTTGGCTGCAGCGCGAAGATAATGAGCGAGCGGCCTGTCAAGCGTTTCTGTCAACAATGCCGATGCAACTTAATGAACCAGCAGCTGGGAAGATGGCGCCGGCAAAAGGAGAATCTCGCACCTCGTATGGCTCACCTGACGTTAACGTTATTGCTGGTGTTTAACAATGTTCTATGGAAGATGCCTGTAGCTGATGATGATGCTGCACTTACTAATACTAGTACAGTAGACATATACGATGTATTTTTGGGTGTGTTCATTTGGAGCGCTTTACCGTTGTTGAAGAGAAATTAAGCACGGAGAGTAATTGGAAGAAAACGCTTTGCGTAAGCCTAGCAGGTGACAAAGGTCCTTTTGTTGGGGGAACGCAATGTACGAGCGACATATATAAGAACGATCATTGAAACCAAACAATGGCATGGGGAAAAATTAGTCAGGGGAATACCAGCGAAACACAGCGTTATGAAAACGAGGAAGATTTGATAATAGCGTGACAAATAATTTCCTGATTGAGTGACTGACTCGGAGAAGTGGCAGTAGCTTTGCTTATTGAAAAATTTCATTTACGTACGTTCAATCTGCTGCAGATTTAATAACATTATAGATCGTTCAAATCGAGCAAAAACTATGTTTCACTCATAAAAACTTTTGTATGAGAACGTTAGCGATATATATATATAAAGATACAGAAGCTTCCGATCTACTGTAAATTGTCTGCTGTAAATCTGCACCAAAAGAGTGCAAATTGTTAATCTGATAGCATTTGAATATACGAACTCTCTAGTAGCCTAACTTAAACTAAGTTCGCATCGCTCACCGAGCACAACCAATAACACAAACAAACAGTAATCATATATCGCTATAATAATTCTGGAGTACATGAATAACACAAAAATAAAGGAATAGGGCGTATCATTAATGTTGACGCTACGTACCGCTCTCACCTTCACTTTTTAGGAGTAATGCAACGTACCTTCACTACTGTCATTGGCGGAAAGCTCCGTCCCTGTATATGGCCTGCAAGTGCGCGTATTCTGGTTAAAGCATCGAGAAACAAACGAGAGTGAATGGGGCTGTAGACGGGTTATTGTTTTGAGGGGCGGTATTAGTAGTGAGCCTGTCGCTGGAGCCCTACTCCACACTCTACACGTCGACATGACTCCGCCATGCTGTTGTTGGCCAGGGTGACGGAGGGCAAAGGCTTAATAGGGCGAAAGCGTCAGGGGCACACGTGGCCATAAGTACACAACAGTCCTTCGATACCAAAAATAACAACCACTATACTACTTCTGCTGCTACTAAAAGACGCTAAAGCCAGACAGCTATGAAGCGCTCCAGGCCGAGGGCCGGCCAAAGAAAAACTTTACTTTTGTTACTACAAGTCCAGCAAAAGCAGCGACGGCCGCAGACGCTTATTATTCTAGCCTCTCTTATATCTCAGTTGGGACGTCAGTGGAATAGGTTTTGGAGGATGGAACAGCACCAATCGATTGGTCGAATCAACTTGTGCTTGTAACCTTCGATTGTATTGCTTTCAGTTTCTATTTGAAGGATGTGGCATTCTTATTCTATCAGGAGACGTGCATGAGGGATGAAGGTACAAAAAAACTGCCGCTGGCAGAAGAAAACAAGCTCAGCGGCAGGACAACACAGGACGACGATCCCCGAGCCTGGAGAGCTATGTGGCTAGTATCTGTAGAAATGGTTGCGCTTGTAACGTGGGAACCGGTGCAATGAAAACTTAACGATACCCTTGAGCTTCACCTGCTCTCCGCACCAGGTGAAGGCTGTCGTGCAGTATGATTAACTCGAATGTTGATTCATGTGCGTGTGTCTTTGACAACGACACGCAATTTTTGGGATAAAATCGTATTATTGCTGCCTCTATATCGTTTTAGTAACAAATAAAGGTTGTCTTATGCTAGCATCGCATTAGCGGAACTATGGGTGCTTCAGTACTGCATGAAGGTGCGGTACAAGGTTAATGGTCAATTAATAAAGTTAGCTATTATATGATTAAGCTACGTAATTCGGTCGAAACATGACAGACACTTGGAACTCCAATAAAACGTAATACGTACAGCAAATTATATGACGTTACAGATTCCTCCGTTTACGGCCCTCGAAGTAGCCGAAGCGGTAAGCGGGCCCGTTACCACTGATTTAGCGCTGTTGCATGAAACGTATACGCTCTTTAATTAAATTCTTCCCGCTCCGTAGTTAGTACTTATTGAATGATTTCATCCCGTCAGCTAAGTTATTTGGCAGCGTTTGTTACCGACAATAGGTAAAGCCACTCAATGTGCGGCGCTACTCATTGGATATCCAGTCATTAGCGAAACTAGAGCTAAACAAAGGTTCTGCTGATTACTCTCGAAAAGCTGGCCCACGGCCACTGCAATCCAAGTGGTGACGGACGTCGCCTTTCTTGGCCTGTGGTCGTCCCGCTACCTCAGTTTTCTTCGATTCTATTCTGCTAGTAAACATGTTCAACAGCGATACGTCAAACAAGTCAGTTTTGGCCCGTCAGTGTAAATCCTTTAAAACACGCATCATTCACACGGACGGACGCCGCAGCGTCTTCGGCCTCCTTCAGCTCTGTCTATGGAGTCTCGCTTAACGCAAATACAACGGTCGAATGGAAGAAATAAAAAAGACATCAGATAGACACGTGATTGTATTTTATTCTAACGTAAGAGGCATCGCTTCGTTTGTTATACGATTACTATGACACGGATGATCTGTAAAATACCCTGGTTTACATATTGTTTGCTTTGTCCCCACTCAGTCGCCTATAAAAGCTGACAAAGTTTCATTGGGCCCTCTTCCTATCGCAAATCTGTTCTCTTCAGTAGGAGTGGCTTCGCTCGAGGGCAAACGAAACATCAAATCAACTACCGTTAAAGAGAGTTCCCCTCATCCCAACCCCAGCCAAGGTCCCCTCACCTCTAACATAATAATATGTTAGTATAACCAATATGATAAAACGACAGGTAACAGCGTTATTAAATTTGAGTTTTCTCAGTGGCTCTCTTCTTTGTATATACATTGCGTCTATTGGCGGTAAATATATATATAATATTGCGGTAAATTTACGGCAGCCAAAGCGAAACGGGCGTCTTTCGTTCGAACAGATGTTCGACAGGCACAGAGAAATCATTGTAGAGGCTATAGTGGGCAATGCAGTAACAGCAGAAATATTCGCACCGATAGTTTGGATCCATAGGGGTTCGACGAATCGCAAGGACGTCCCACCTTTCTTGTGTCTGATAATCGTGACTTAACGGTATAATCTAGATCTGATCCACTATTAGATATTAAATAGGCGGAATCAAACACAAATAGGAACAAGTTAGGTTGAAACAAGGACCGCGGGCTATGAAACTAGACGTTGTTCTTTTTTTATAGCTACCTCATTAGGCTAGCGATTCGATCTAGTAAGCTGATGTAGAATAATAGGTGGTTAATGAAATAAGTTCAACCTATAGAATTCATGCTGTGCATCAGTGTTTCTATAAGTGTTCTACAGGAAATTGAAGAATAATTCAAGCAAATGGAAAAACAGAGCGGAACTGGGAAAAATGATACGACGTAGTCATGATACACAAAATTAACGATTTTTATAGTGAAAAAAATTTTGCTTTTTTCCAAAATAACGCCAACTAGTTGGTGTTGTTTTTCCTATTTTTTTTTTTTTTATGGAAACCTCTCTAATCACCACACAGGTGGCATATTTTAAAAAGCGTCTAAAGATCTTGAGAATGCCATTTAAAATACTTATTATTTACAATGAAAAACTTTTTAATAAGTTTTTCATTGTAAATAATAAGTACTAAAGCAGAACCGAACAAGTTCTAAAGAGAAATTAAAAATAGAGAAGAAATAATTACTTGAACTAAATTTATATATGCGGAAGGTATGTTTTGTAAGAAAAAGTTCCGTTATCATTTCAGAACTTCCACGATTTTTACTCAGATCACATTTGAATATTTGCGGATTTATTTGAGACGCAGACAGTGCCATCGTATACATTTCACTAACAAACGTGGTCTGTTCGTATTATATAATATTCTTAAAACAACCAAATGTACGTTTACGTTATATAGAGCAGCAGAGAGAATGTGCCATTGTCTTCAGTGAGACGTGCGCGATATCTCGATCTTCTGCATTGAACAATAGTCAGAAATAAGTAAACAGCTTTACTTGCAGAACGGTCTTGAAGGGCCCTGTTATTAGCCACTGACGTCCATGATGAGAAATATAGCACTCGATCGCCGCCAGAATCCTTTGAATTTCTCTAGCCAAGCAAGAACACAATTGATTTAGGCTTGTACACAGATATTAGCTATGAAAGAGATGAAAGGCCAGAACGCCTACCATATAGGTACATTTAACCTTTGCCTTAAATAAAGAGCTCGAACTCAAGAGTGGTTTGTAGAGGTATTTCCTTCTTAACAGACATGTGTTTGAATTTATCTTCGAAATGTATCTCTACTAAAAAATAAATATGAATTAACAAAAAGCTTTGCTGTCTTCGGAAGATTGAACACTGTTTACAGATGCAGCTATCAGATGCCAATTTCAGAGCCGTATTTCTATATTTTGGGACGATTTTAGAGTAAATGTTGCTCCGCACAAAGGTCTATCCACGCTAACTAATATCAATCATGGGTGCGATTCTATAAATTTACGAATAGGCCGCAGCTAAAAACACCAATACTTTTACATTGGGTCGTACTTGTATCCGCAAAGGTCGAATTCACAGCTGGAAATGGCAGTTCCTTACAAAGGCCACGTTCAGACTGACAACCATTTCTCTGATGAAATGTTCGATACTGGCCTATCCGGATCTGTCGTCAGTGGTTTTCTTTTTCCGGACCACATTGGCTAACGTCTCCGATGGTCTGCTGTTTCGGAAGGTGATCCGTATACATTGACGTACGTTCGTTTGTGACGTTGCCTATAGTAAGAGGTAGCCCTACGATGTAGCTTCTACCACTCGATTTAATGGGCGGGTGTCCGGATAATTTCATCAAGTAAGACATGTATGTGTCGGCGACGAGTGCACAACAAGCTATAGCTTGGACTGTCATTTAGAAACATTTACCTTGCTCAGTTGAAAACAAAAGAATTTTTCCTTAGTATTTTAAAGATTTGCGCCTGTCGTATATGCGCCTTGCTGAGATTAGCACTTGGGTACTATAATAGGTATGTTAAAGGGTGTTTTTCTTAGAATAGAATAGCTCGAATACGTACGCGTTTTTGGCATCTTATTCTAGTTATCTAATTTAATACGATTAAGTGTTATTGTTACCTACCCACCTACGACGATAACCTAAAATTTAATGAAACAAAGACAGAGAAAATATTACTTTTTCAACTTACCTATATTTTTCCAGATTTTGTCACCTATGCCGCAATTGCCATGCTGTTCGAGCATGTACAACTTTTGCCGACTACGTTTGTGGTACATATAGTATTTGGGATGTCGGGTCATGACAATGACAGCTCATCCACCCTGTGTACAGCGGTGTACTGCTGATACCTCTGATAACTTTCAGTGCACCGATCGTCGTAGCTATGATCGTTATTGAATCAAACATCTCGTGAGGTTCTGTTCACGTCGCCACTAGCGCGACCTTCAAAGCAGAATGAAAATACCGTATACCCTCAATCGTGAGATTTACAGTAGGTCGTACCCATGAATCCCGCTATCTAAAACTGTCGCTTTGACTTTATTATCTGTAGTCTGGTTATTGGAAACGTTGTGCCTAATAGCGGATGACGTAGTTGTAATTCCGCTTGCTATGACTAGTCTTCGTTGGTAGTCTATTACAGGTAATGATCTGCTCGTGTAGTGTTAAAAATATATTGCTGCCGATCGCGTCTGTTTACGGTTACGCATGCCTTATAAAATGGTATCGCAACTAAGTTAACATTCTGTGATTCCTGGCAATCAATAGAACATCTCCTGAGTTCGATGTCCAGTATTGCTGCCTTAGACTTTACTACTTTCAATGGGTAATTGCTACTTACTGCACTTAAAATGAATGGTATGTCTGTCAATATCTTTCTAGCTTCCTCTCACGTGTCCTTGTATTTGATAGGCAAACGCGTTACCATCGCATCGATCCATAGTTTATGGTAGCTTGCCAATATCTTCGACCTATGGCGATGTCGTTTGGAAGCATTAAATACATGGAATCTTACATCCGATATCGCCCGTTAGGCACTGCTGCTTTCGGCCTCGTTATAACCTGTCAGGACCCTAGAATCACCTTCCTTGCTCTGAATGCCTCTTCCTCATAACTGATCACGAACAAAGTCAAAAACCAGTGATCGTTCTCAATGTGCTAGCATGACCGGCCAATCAATGGCTCAATTGATCAGCAACTGATTTTACAAAAAAAAAAATGCGCTGTGCCAATTTTCTTTTCCTTCATTTTCAAATTCACCTACAACTTTACATTATTGTGCCATGTGGAAAACGTTCCCATCTACCATGGCGTTGATGAACATTACTAGTGAAATGTACAACAATTTTGTACCGTGGCCAATCCAGCCCGCCTGCGCCGTGTTTGCTTAAATCAATCATTACAACTTCGATTTCTGGACCTCGTGAGTTTTCCGCTCATGACTTCACTATAGATATTGCTAGAACTACCGCTAATTCATATGTTGCTCTTACGATTTCATCGAACTGATCCGGCGTTCCACTAAAACATGAAGCAGTGCACTTCGTTGCGTGACCATATCCACAATAGTTATAGTGATGACAGTGGATGGTGGAACACACCCAATGAAGTTTAGCCGCAGATGCGATCGGCATTCGCGAGGTCCATCGGCTATATATGAGTCATGAAATCAATGACGCTTGGGTAGCGAATGAGCGCGTGTGTATTACGAACGAAAGCTTTTGTTGGACGTTCTCGTCGTGACGCAGCCCAGCAAGAGGATCAAGCCACGATAATGTCGGTTATTATAACTACTGTAGACATTTATATGAGATGCCCATCAAAGTAGTTCATTTTTTTATGACTGTAAATCGGATGGCACGCGTCATTGCCGAATCTTAACAAACTGCCAAGGCGTGGACAAACAGACAGTCATTAATTTACCCATGTCTGCATTCAAACAATGTTCTCTCTCCGAATGATATGCGAGGTATAATTAAGGCGTCCATTAAATAAATTAATGTCAACCTACGAAAAATGAAAGCATCTATCCAGCCTTTCCACGTGATCTCGCCTATAAACGATGCCCAGTGCGCTACGGTGATTCCGCCGATATTATAACCATAATTATAATCAATCGTGATAATAACAATAATAGAAACAACAACATTTATATTGATGAACTATAGGACTATTATATGTGAGTATACCTAAAATAAACACCAAAGTCAAACACATCCTTGACCTCCGATTGCCTGATTCGTTGACGGCAAGGTTTATTCGTAATAACACCTATTATTTACGTCAAACTCAACCAGCGGGCAATTAGGCACCAAGAGCGCTCGGTACCTCACGATGTGTGCATACCATATACATTCGCAAAACATATACCTCAGTTCGTTTTTTGAAGTTTTACGTATGTATTATGCCAATGAACAGTATCACGTATTTCTATTTGTTCACTTCTCTCTAGTGATGCTCCAAACAGAAGGGGAGCCAAATGAATATCTAATCGATCGGCTAACATAATACATAATGAGATCACAATCACGACGCCCACCGATGGCCCAACATAATCACCTACGGAATTCTGGTCTTGCTACCCTTATAATGGCGATATTTTGTTTCCGAAGCCGTTGACGGTTCTATTGCGAGTACTAGAGCCTTTGCTGCTGTTGTTAAAGGATATGCAGGGCCGGCTGACGTTGAAGTGTATTGAATGTGACATCGCTCATAGCGCTACCGTTGCTGGTCAACGGCGGACGTGCGACGCCACACCATTGAGAGCTCATAAGCAGACTAAATTCTAGACAGAGCTTTTAGGACATTGAGACAATACGAAAAATGACGAGTAACACGTTTCCTAGTATTTCGTAGCAATTGACCATCCGTCTCAATAAGCCGCCGGAGTCAGTGGCCATGTTTCTTCCACTAAATGCTCCCCAATACGTAGAAAACGGCGCGTACAAGTGGTCCCCATCTGTTGATGCTGAATCTGGCGCTTGGCCAACTCGAGAAAGCTTCATCTGGCTATTGGCCCTTTTTTCTTTGAAAGTTGCCTTTCGATTTCTCTTTATTTTTTTGAAGCTGCGAGCGTCGTACGGCCATCTATGGTAGGAATGAGTCAAAGAAAAGCGCCGTGAGCTCCACTGATATGTAACGAAACTTCAAAGTTTTCAATGCTTGTGTAATGCACCGTTATCTACCGTCGGTGACGTTTTTGTTTCTGCTGCTGTCGCTATTTCTGCGGTTGCGACTTGACTTCATCTTCTGTTTGCGTCGTTAGTTGTTGCGGGATAGGGGAAGTCAAAAGTGAGGATTCAATACAAAGTTCCTCTTTTGCGTACTTTGAAGGGCAACTTTTGCGGTGGCATAAGTGAGTGTGACAAGCGATAGAGATGAATAGGGTCGACATCGGGCGTTATTCAATCGCTAGCGTCACTGTTAATTCACAGGTTCAGGGAACGGCACGTCGAGGAGACCTATTTCCGCTGCCGTAACACGGCGCCGACGACACCAACGCGTTTCAAAGCGTTCAGACAGACAGACGTCGTTGCTTGCATGAAGCGTCTGGATTGGAACGGAATTTATCTAGTGTCTGCGTGGTTATCGTTCATGACTCCCGGAACGAATTAAACCGAAATGCAGATGTGTGCTAATTGATGCGACGAACGCACCTAGGATCCCAAAAACAAAAAAAAAAAGAAAAAATATTGAAGAAAATGAAGGCATTTTACAGAATCGTTAGTTTGTTGTCACAAATGACAGTGCCTTTGAAGGGCAAAGCATCCGCTTAACCAGTAGCCGTAATAATAGAAAAAATTGAAGACGTCATGACAGAAACCGACTCCCTCACCGCGTGCCGAGAAGCCTCACTTACCGGCAATAAGGAGTGCTTCGATCAGTATTTTCTACTTTGAAGGGGAACTTCGTTACGAACTGCACTTGCGAGCTCCATTTGGTACGAGTTAGCACTGAATATCTCGGTCACATGCCGTTGCATTGAAGTCAGTTCAAACTCAAGCGATGCGTAATAAGTGATCAGGGTGTGCGCGCAAGCATACAAACCTAAAAAGGAAGACAAGATTCGATCTGGTATGATATCGCAACCGCATTTTCTTGTATATGTAAATGTCCTCTCTCAATAGACAAATCATGGAGAATCATGAGATCCAGAGACAGCTGCTATAGTAAGATTCTTCTGTTCTATAGGGTGGCCTGTAGGTATGCATCGGTGGTGGTATTTCAAAATGGCAGCAGCCAGTCAGCTTTTTGTCTTCCTGCTGTATATGGAGTAATAGTTTTTATCGAGACACATATGTAAACGAATGCAAACGACCAGAACATGACGACATATCGTCATCATAATGCTAGCGAGGTACAAGAAAGGCGGTTATCAGGGCCGGATTCACTGAAAGGTCTTAATTTTTACATTGTTTCAGTGTCAAGCACCTTTGAAATCTCACAAATTTATCTGCTTGCCTGGAGGAACATTGGCCTCGGATATCGGTTGATTGCTCGGATCGCATCGCTGACGAGAACAATGTATCACGGCACCGATGGTTCAACGCAGTCCGCGGTCACTTACCAAAAGTCGGACAGTCTTCTTCAGGAAAAACGTCATACATAAGATACATAATTGGGGATGAAAGCAGAGTAGTTTTTTGAAATATTATATACAGGATAGAAATAAAAAAGCAAAAGCGCTATTATACGAAATTAACATACCTGTTAAGGGGGCGAGCAGAACCTAGAATCAAGGAATATAGTTATTATACACCCGCTACTTCTAATAAATGCACTATTCGGAGACCAAAGCATAGGGAAGACCTTGTTTTTTTTGTTGCTTATGATGCACATGCATCCATTGCAATCAAACATTTTGTAGGAAAGTACAACGTTCCAATAACCTGACATCCAACATCTCTTGTGACGTCCAACATCATAAACAGTTATGCCATCGCATATACTTCACGTATCCTTTGATATAAATTACTTCATTTCCATGAAGCTTGGTAGAGGTTATGCATATCGTAGCAAGGACAGTCGATAAATATCGATCTTGTCTTCTCTATCTTAAAGCAAGTCTCTGTGTTCCAGTACATTAAACCTGAGCGTGTGACTCGTAGTTTCAACGAAGAGGCATTTAACGAGCGGCTTGGCTCTTCCATCAATCGGTTTACACTTAACCTATACAGGTATATATATCTATATAAGTATATAGGTATATATACATATATAATATAACAGGAAAATGAAGTACTTGTGGTACGCACAATAAAACTAACTCGTTGCGTAGAAAACATCAAACCAAACCGTTCGATAGAGATATTTGAAAACCAACACGCGGAGGATTCAGTCTAGAAATTGTCTAAAGTTTCTCTGTTAATTACTTTTTCCACGGTCTGGAGCGAGTCGTATACTGTTCCGCATTTATTTATTTGAACCGTTTTGTGGACATCAACATTTCAATTAAAAATTGTATCAAGTAATTACACGTGCCTACTTTTTCTATGTGCTTATACATTAATATTAAGGCCAGTGCCGTTAAGCATGTAAGGTTCTTGATTTTCGTTATTTTGAAACGCCACAATCGCAAACTTACGTAACAACTGGCAATAATTAGCACCGTTTTATATTGCTACGAACGAATGCCATGAAGTAATATCATTCTTCCCTAAACTTTTGCTCGTTGTCAATCGAAAATCAGACGAGTATTCGTGCTTCAACATTCGTCACTCGCTATTCGTGCCGGGGCATTAAGGACGTTCGGCTTTACGCGGATCCTTATTCGGTGACGGCTGTTTTGTCTAATCAGCCCATCATCTATCACTGGATATTATAATAAAAACTGTAGGAATTCAACACAACTGATCCTTGCAGCCACGCATCTTGTACAAAGGCCTCCCATTCCATGATATAATTGTGCGGCCTAAAACGACTGTCCGCGTCCATAAAGAGTCAGCTGCCAACGAAAGATACAGCTCATCATCATCTTAGTCGGACCGCCTGCATTTTCAGCTGGTAGTCTTGATTATTTGTTTCAGTTTTGTTCACACTATTTCACGCCGATGGTTACGCCACAGAATTACGATAAAAATAAAAGTATAATAAGGGCTTTTCATCAGTATCATGCCAATCTTCATTTCCTATCATTTTAAAAGCCGAAGAATCAACAACGCCATATATCGGGTCGCCGTCAGTTCTGCCTCTAACGGTGCTTATCCTATTAGGTTAGACATCGAATCAAGCGATGACGTCTGAACGATGCCGATTGGAGGCTCGTACCGTAGACAGCCTGGAACGCCTGAGTGTCACAGCCGGGTTGGTTTAGCACCCGCACAGAAGCTGACCAGTTCCAACGGCGTCCAGAGTAAAGAAGAACACTAGTAAAAGTAAAGTAAAGAGAAACTACGAATCACGAAATGAATGCCTGAGGCAGTAATGCGACGTTTCTATCACCTGTAGGTTTGCGGAGCCATTTTTGCACCGACTTTTGGCTGCTACAGCGTTCGATGTCTTTGCCAGTCACCTGTGACCAATAACTTTTGGCGAATCTACAACCGGGTAACAGGCTTTCGCCCAGCTATGCTCGTTCGGCTCGTCGCAGCTGAAGTCCGTCAAATTTTTAATAGGAGGCGACCGTGGCGGAGTTGGCAATAATGACGCTCGGCGGCATCGTTAAGTACGACGACTTCAGCATCAAAGTTTGAGCGCGACCCATCGCGCTATCTAGACTTTTAGAAACTGACGAGAGCTAATCCCATGTCTTTTATGCTTGGTCTTGGCCCCACGGCTATCGTAATGTATTTTGTTTCTTTAGTCGATCACACCAGTCGTGTAATATCTAGGACGTATCAAAATAATCCGTTTTGAGTGTGTAAATTATAGGAGAACTGGGAAAGAAGATGGCTCTACCGAAACTCTATAAGATTGCTTCGTTCTTGTTGACGTCTCGTCGTCGGCGGAACGAATGAGCTCCATTTTCAGCATTGCCTATGGGTCCGTAATGCCCGTCAAATCTAATAGTCCATGCGTTTGCAGATAAAAAGCCCTGAAGACAGGTCTATTTCCCTTTTCTTCGCTTTCTCTTCGACGAAGATTCTTTGATATTTGATGCTATTGATTACTTTGACTTGTTATTTACGAAAAAAAAAATTATCGCCGCCGCTGCTTTCACATGCAGGCGTATGTAAATCATTATTTCGTCTACTTTGTTTGACCGTATCCTATACGCATTACACAATCCATCTGAAGTTCGTCTACTGTAATGGAATTGGTACATCGTCCAAAGAAGCAATCATATTACTGCTTTTTTAACACCATTTTGATCAGCAGATAGATATCAAGTGGGCAGGGGCACTGGGTCCGGATGTTTGCCACCGCTCTTACCCACGGGACTTTTCCGCGTACAAAGGCAAAAACCTGATTGCTAGTTTTATGCATTAAATCCTTTTTGTGACTATAAAGCGGCAATAACGGCTTAGTTCGCTGAGCGTCACATTGTACGTCCGTCCAACTATCGCTATCGCTGAATTTTGTTAAATCAATTTTACCCCATAATTGACAACGATTGCTTGAGTGCTGGCTAAGAACAGTCTAAAGGTCATCTAGACAATTTATACAGGCAGCAAAACTACAATACTATATGAGCAGGTCATGACTTTTCAGTGACCCCCGGTTTCTTGTGCCAGACAAATATGGTAAACTGTGTTCAAAGCAAGTATATTGGCGAGTGAAATTAGGAGAAGGGAAATAATAGATGAGTGGGTAGTTAACCAGCTGCGACGCTCTCTTCTAATAAAGCCCATTGGAACTTTTTTTTTTTTACTATATCATTTACTATAAATAAGCCCATCCATATGTCTACATATTTCGCCTATGAATCCGGCAAAAATCCGACCGATGCCTATCTGTATATGTTATGATGCCAGGCAGTCCGGGCTACAGCCTGCCACGCGCCAATCTCATAAGCCAGGGACTACAGATTTGGCGAGAAAATCATCACGAACAGCATTAGTAGGAGAACAATAATAACAACGACAGCAGCAAGAACGATAACAAAAACATTTGCTTGTATCCCATATCGGTACAGGATCAACGGCTCACGCAGTTCTTGTGTCCGCGTCTACATCCGTAGCCGCCCTTGGTGGCGCTGTGTAGTGGAATCACAGCGTGGATTGAGCCCTCTTTAAATTTCAAACAGCGAAGAAAGCCGGCCCAGGAAGCACAGCAAAAAAAATGTATCATCACTGACCATTTTTAGTTTACCATGCACGCTTCCGCTACGTGCACAAAAGCGAGATACGACCTGCATCAGCCGTACACTTGTTTTAATCCGTAATGGTCCACATTTGAACCTACACGCTTAAGGGCAACTTATCGTTACACAAGCAATAATATAAACGTAAATGATATGTTGAACTGAGAGGTTACTTATATGTGGAAAATTCATCATTCAAGGCTATCACAGGACGCGTGTGCCTCGAACAGTCAGCATAGTCGGAACCGCAAAGAGAAAGGACACTGACGCCTGTTTATCAGGACCAAGCCGTAGATCTGCTTTCATGTCTATGAATGAGACGTGATCAATATACCAGCAAGGCCAAGTGCATATAACGGGGGCAGATGGTTCGTTCTGTGCTGGGGATCGACTGTCTGAGGTAATGCTTAATTAGCGCAGAAGTGCCAAACATAAAGCTCGAAAGTTTATATTTGAACGATTCCGTACATTGAATATTGAGCCTAAGGCCATCATGCCTAGTAAAAGGAGTCGGCGTGGCGGGTTGCGTCAATTACAATTGTGAATGTGAGTGGAAGTGAAGCGCCCTAATTCGCATACGATCACCATAGCCGTTCATCTTGGGGTGGGTTACCCTTGCTATAGCTTTACTAAACAAACTGTGTATTCTGTCAGATGTTTGCTCTTTTTAAGATTTTTCGTTTTCCTTCTGTTCACCGTTAACTTTCGAAAATAGGCGCCAGACTATATCTGGCTTTTGACTCACGTACACCGCGTGTGGTGGAGCGGAACGAATTTGAAGAAATCATTTCCATTTTCAGTCTCCTTATTTGTATAAAATCGTAAAGCGTTGCTAAAGGCGCAGTTAAATGACCTTCCAGTGTCGGATATTTCAGTAGAATTTTGTTATATCCTATGAGCATGTTTCTGTCTAACAAAAGAGGCTCGCTGATCCCTCAAGGCTCGATTAATTGTACAATCCGCAGCTAGTTTTAGGTATCATACTGAAAAGTCGATTTAGTCACGCTTTGCGATGGGATGATGGAATCACGCCGTACAGTCCACTTATATCAGGAAAACTGATGGGTTTTAGCGCTCCAATATGCATATAAATTTAACTTGAACCCGCGCAAGAGTTGCCACTGAGATTGCTACACTTATTCCACATGTACCCGAAAAAACGTGGTTATATCGGGTCATAGAAATCAATTAGTGCCACTGATCGCCGTCATCCGCAGCAAATGGACCTTTTTCAAACGCATTGTTTCAAACGCATTTTTTAGCATTGATGATATCAATGCTAAAAAGTGTCGATGTCTCGTTAATTGAGATTGGTCTGAGGTGGCGTCGATGTAAAGCGAGCTCAAGGTGACATTGTTGGAATACTATCCCCGCCGTGACGAGTCTTTCCGTTGTGAAAACTCAGCAAAAGCATGCTCTTTTGTTTTTTGTTACCATTACTTAATTAATGGCCCAAAACTTGATATATTAGTGAAGCAGGGCCCAGGTGGGGCGAAATATCATTAGACTGCATTCGAACTTCGTTGCCCCGGCGAATTGGTTTATGATGATGAAAATGTCTGTTGACGCTCTTCACACACCACCGATCTAGCGGGTCGATAAAGCCGCAGGTATTTCGGTACATTGCAATATGTGTGTGTCTGCTCTTTCGATCTATTTATTATTCACACACATCTTATATAAAAGTAAAAACAAGAAAAATGCTCATTGGCAACACGAAGCCGATTGCGTATAGCGGATGAGCTGCCCACTGAAAAATATTTTTTCTGCCACTTTTATCCGTTTTTGGATACGTTGGTCGCACGTCTGACGAAGACCTCGTTTCCAACCGTCTATGCACTGTTAAACTAATTCGTCTTATACAATCTATCTTATAGGAAAAATATAAATGACACAAAACGTTTAGAACCGTTGAGAATCAGTAATAGACATCGGCAAGCATATGAAGTCGCTTATCTTGAGCTATGGAATCTGGTTGAAGCGCTCGCGCGAATGTCCTGCGTGTTCAAGCGACACAACGGTGATTGTTTCGTTGAGAAAACGTGCAATGCAATATTTAAGACGCAGTATTTCCTATGTTCATTATGGACATGTAAACATCGTAGTCCACTATCCTGTAACCTCACTGATCCGACAAACGAGTGAGAGTCGTTTGGATACGTGAGCATAGTTTCGTCAGTCTTTTTGTTTGTTTACGTTGCCACTTTGTTACTATCGGCTTGGCAAGCACAAGGATCTTCTCTCACAAGTCCATTGTGAGCCTAACAGCTTTTGCATGTATCACGCGTCAGTATGCGCGTATGTACACACAGTTTTCTGAAGAAGTGAATTCTATACTAGACCTATGCCACGACCTTGACTTGCTGCAATTGCGAGCTCAAGCTGATGGTGATATTTTTCGTTGGCCTGCGTAGCCATGACGATATTCGCATTACATTGTATGAAAATTATACGGGACGGAAACCTTATTATTTTATACATAATCCTACTGTCATCGTTATAGCGGTAGCGTATATACTGCGGTATGTAATTGGCTAGGAAAGCGGTTAAAGTCTGAATCCACAACTCTACTGTTAAGTATTCTCCGCGTTTACTTATCCTTGTTTCTGCTGTCATAACACAAATAGTCATTACGCCGTTCGGGACGATTACACCACCTTCCCTGTTGATCTTTATCGTCCCATTGAACCGACCGGGCAGCTCTAGTCACCGGCGGAGGGCTTCATTAACGTCAATATAACGTCGGTGTGCTGGGTTGGCGACTCTAAGTTGTCGTTTCTTCGCGCCCGCCTGAACGACCGCTCGTCTGCTTTGCTCTATGCTGTTGCCCTCATCGGAAGCAAAGGTAATTGTCGTTAGCTCATCGGCAGAGCCGGAAGCGCGAACAGTCTGATATCGAGCTGCGGGTAACGGGTGCTGCAGGCTAATGCTGTCCCATCGCCGCGGATGCTTTCGCAACGGCCAATGTCTGGAATCTATTTTTCCTCTTCGGTTTTATCTGTATTTCTTTCTCTATTTTTTCCCACGAAGCCAGATTCAAGTTTGGTAGTGTTTGCGTGCGGCCGACATGACGGAAGAAATCATGTGCAGCTGTTACGTAAACGCGACTCGCATATCGGTCGATGTTATCTGACCTCATGAGCGGCTTTGATGCCCGCCTCGGCTTGCAAGTCTGTTGTCTGACACTGATATTTATTGTCGTCGTTATCTTCTTCGGCTGGACACTTTTTGCTTTTCTGCACATGGATTACCCGCTTATAAATTTGATTGGTGCACGATGTTCAGAAGTAGCGAAGTTGTAGATAATTCGCATGCGTTATAGTGGTCTGATCGAGAATTTTTTCATATGAGGCTCTGCATCATCGAAACTGGAGCCCACTTAACTAGCTGATCTGATTTTTGCTCTAGAAAAAACGAGATACAAAGCCATACGCTTTCACACGTGTAACAGTTGTCGCGGTATACCCTCTGGCTCCGGAGTAGGAAAAACGTCACGCCACACGTCGAAGTGGCCGCTTTAAGGCGCAGTTAAACGTATCGTTTGAAGACGAAAGGAACAGCTAGCTTTACAAAACGTAATGAACTTATTCCAGATTTCATCTCATGTTATTCAGAATACGACAACGGCATATCGCAACAAAACCCCAAACAACTGCCGTCGATTCGCACTGCTCTTTCAAGGCGTTCGGTAGGACAAAAATGATTTAGGCAGCACTCAATAGGCATCTCACTGATAACGTGGACAATCCCTATGTCAGGCTATATTTTAAGGGAGGTACTATGAGAAAATGCCCAGGTCGGGCACCAACTCGTTTGTTTTCCTTCTGAAGCACATTGTCTTGAACCCGATAGAGTTATATAAACCCTACAAGGCGACATAATCGTCATGCTCTGTATCGTCTTAATTATTCTAAGCTTATCATCAAATATTAATCACTACAGAAAGTTTTCAACCCATCGTCTGTAGCAACCGTTGTGGCTATCATTTAGGCATTTTCCAATAACTCATATAGCACTGCATTTCTCTATCAAAATCTAAATACAATATTTCCCCCTAATGCTTCAGTAGCTGATTTTCCCGTGTGAACCCCGTTCTTGACAAATGATCATTAGAAACGCTGCCCCGACACGATTTTCAGTCTGTTTCATGCCCTTAACTGCTTTTCCACTTCTGTTCAATACAGATGCTGCAGCTGCTCCTTTTGCTGTCGCGGAGAACTACCAACTTGACAAAATTGCCCCAATGCTTAAAGAGACGCCATAACAGCGGCTTTTCTCTCTCCGTTTTTTCTTTTTCCTTTCCTTTCCCTTTGTAATTGGAGGTGTTTAGGGGAGGCGGGCAATCGTGTCGACAATGACTGCGATCACCGATAACGGGGCAAGCGAACTATTCGACAAAGACGACGAAGACGCAGTTCTCAGATGATATCCTGTGGAGCCTAACTGTGCCGTTAAAATAGCTAAAATGAACAGTGACAACGGAAGATGAAAAATTTATGAGGACGCTACGTTACAACACTGGCGAGGGGTCTGCAGGTGGCCAAACGCGCCATTGCTAACAGCTAGCACGCGATTCCAGTCAGTGAAGCGCTCAAGAGCAGAAATCTTGTCTTCAGGCTTTAGCGTGCCACTGTTAATGGTACTGCTACCGTTGCCAATAGGTTGCAAGCTGGCCTCGTTACCGGGGGGAAATGGCAAACCGCCGTGTCGCGCCGCCGCCTGTTACCGTCATACGCTGTTGGTGGCAGAACCGCGGCGCTAAGTGACAAATGACAAAGTGATGACGAGACCACGTGATAGAAGCGTAACCTAGCAACGTGTAACGCTGCATCACGTCCCATCTCGCTGATTTAGATCCATGGGGGTTACATTGAAGATAGCAGGCAGGGGAAACCGGGGGGTGAAAAATAAGGCAGGAAAATAGCTTGCCATAAATGATAATTGGTAAACGGAATTTTGAATTCGGCGTTGAGGGGAAACCAAAGTTGGTACTTTATTATGGCAGGTGAATCAAAGTGACTGTAATTGAATTATGCGCACCGTGGAAACACAGACGCTCTGTCTGGGATGTCCGAGAAAAGAGGTACAAAATTTGTTAATACGCACTTTGCATTTCGGACCATCAGGACGGCCATGAGAGCTGAGGATCGAGCACCATTCGTGTACTTCAAGTGCAAAATATATTTTTGATGGCTTTGCCCGTAGCCTGACAGTGGTGGTATTATACATTTAACGACGACCGCAAAACATTGATTTTAGGAGACGCTATACCAAGCAGATTTTACGCACGTCCTTGTAAAGTAAGGCGCTGATAACGTGTTCGCTCACTGAACTAAGAAGCACAAGGAGACATAATTGAAATTCAAGATCGGACGTAGACGGACCACGCTTTGTTTCATGTTGGAAGCAGCCAGAAAGCTTACTGGCGAAACTGGACTTAAAACCGTTCTGTGCCGGTATGTGCAGCAATAGTGCCGTGTGTAGAGTTTAGGACAATCTAATGTATTTGTATTAACGTGGAGGTGGTTTCCATTTTTGTCGGTCATCAAATGGTATTCAAATGGCTCGTAAGAACAGCGAACGTTAATTGAGCAAGCTACTTGAATATTCGCAATTAGTAAAAGCTTGCGAAGACAAAAGACAAAGTGTTTTTGATCATCGTAGGTAGTTCAAAGCTTATGCAAAAGCGGTAATTTCTAACCCTAGCGTAGACCGTTAAACGGTACTTAAGCTAAATCGTACGATATTGGGCAATGCAACTTATCTTGCATCGTATTGGATGGGTACGTTGAATACGCAGAAGGGCCATGGAACTATATCGTGTCGTGTTAACGTCCGTCCAGTTGGTACGAGCTTGATTTCGTATCCCGCGGCGCAAGGACTTCTCTGCCACCAACTTGCAATTCCGTTCTTATAGTAAAGTAAATACAGCAAAGTAAATAATATGGTGAACGCGATAGAAAAGACTCATTATTTATATATAAAGGACTAAGTAGAGAACAGTTATACATCGCACACACTGACCCATATACTTTCAATAGCTGCTCAGATATTATACTATATATATATATTATATATATGCATTATAATCGACAAGCCAGCCATAAATTCAATTTAAAACTTTCAGGCTTTCAGATGATTGATTCACTCTGGTATAAGCATGAATCTTGTTTTTAAACCCGTAACCTCTAGATTAAAAACTTCATTGAAAAGTTCTTCATTTCTAACCAACTCTTTGATTCGTTGGGGATAAAAATTACATATTAAATACATTCGAAGCTTTTTGACCTTTTACTAGCGACCGTTGCAAGATCCTTGGCGTTTTAGATCACAATTAAACATCACATCTAACGTCAAACGAGCATCCATCGGTAACGTAACAAGCGCATTAGCTGAAATTTAGATTCTACGAAAAACTTGCTCCAGGGTCTTCAACAACATAACATCTTTTAGGGACCACATTATTTCGAATTACTAGATCCGAAACAAAAAAAAAACAGCGTAGCTATTCGCACGCAGGCGAAGTCTCCCCATCTGAAGCCACTTGAAAGCATACATTAATGCAGTACTGGATTTAAGTTTGAAGCATATATTTATATAACATAGTTACATACATACGATTCAACAATACATGCAACATTGCGATCTTCCTCGTTAACGAACGTTAATCTTCAGTTTACAATCTTCAGCGCACAACCTATGAACCGTAGCCCAGATAAGAGGTTTTTACGAAAAATTTAGATATAGTGCCACCCAGAAATATATGGCGCCACAGCGTACCTTAGCAGTTCCATATGGGACTTACGTACCGAACATAAAGTCTTAATAAAAATTACTATTATCCTACCATAGCAACGTTCAGAACGTAACGAGCATTTATCTCTAAATGTCATAAACACTATTTCTGCTGTACGGATCTCGTTTGACAGCGAATATATTACCAGAATTTATTTGCACAATCTACGGATATATGGGCTATAGTGGTAACTTAAGACAAAGGAAATAAAGCATGCGTGATAATGACCACAAAATACGTAAGAGAACTATTAAAATTTGTAAAGATCAGGGTGACATTAGAGCGATTAGGAAAGAGACGATATCAGGATACCGAGCAAAAGTAGGCTAACAGTTAGATAAGGCTTAACATTTACATTTGAGAAAAATAGGTTTCTTTTCTTAGTTAAAAACAATAAGAATATGCTTACCATGGCAAAAGATGTGCCAAATATATTACTAGCCGAGAAAGTTTTTACCATTAAGAATAAACTGCATAGCTTGTCAGGCTCGTGTAAACTAAACCAGTAGCCGGTAAAGCTAATGAATATTCGGCAAAAAAAATTATACAGTTGCCCCCAAAATCATTGTGAGCTCGCTAGGTGATTACAGTTCAGCCGTAACGTGTGCGATCTGACTGCTATTTGGTTACTTCACCTCTAGTTTACGCCTATGGTGGGCGGAACCCCGCAATCGGACTTGCGTGCAGTCTAAAATTGCACCCCTGTAGCTACACTACACAGACCAAATTATTACGAAAAACAGGTTTAGACATAGTTGATCATCACGATGAACCTTTGCCGGATCCGACACCTGCTACGGATCGTGTCCCAATTAAAAAACAAAATTTGTTTGCATCTGCTTAGCGGTACGGAAGTGAGTGTAAATGACTAAGTAAGCGCGTTGAATTGCGGCACGACAGATATCCGATAGATCCGGCCATTAAAGTACCCCTGTGGGCCAATGTATACGTTAGCTCGTTGCTTGCACTCTATCCATGACAAATACGACTTTTATCAATGCTTTCTTATTTTCAGATGCTGCCTTGGAATCCGCTAATGCGGGGCTTGTGCGTGATTGTTGCCTTCACATTGGCGAATCCTCACATCGTGGACGCCAAGATCTACGATCGATGTGAACTCGCTCGAGAGCTTCACGATCGATTCAAGTTCAGCAAACGGGATCTTGATAAGTGTGAGACATACGCATCATTTGATGTCACCTAAGTTTTTGTCATATAAATGCAGCCCTGAGGTGTAACTTTAACAGTTTATAAATTATGGGCATATAAAGCGGATAGTGGCAAAATCTGTGAAAGCTTGCGCCAATTGCTGGATCTATTTATCTCTCTCTAGTCATCTCATTGTTATTACTCTATGATTTTTTTCTGTTTCACTCTCTGATTTCTTTCTTCTTCAATTGTTTTCAGGGCTGTGTCTGGCTTACTGGGAGAGCCGGTTCGATACACGGGCGTACCACAAGGGTCGTTTCGACGGCAGCGGAGATCATGGCATTTTTCAAATAAACGATAAATATTGGTGCCAGCCGTACGTCGGTTATTCGGAAAACGTCTGTAAGGTCCCCTGTTACAGTGAGTATCATAGCGATAGTCGTTTGAATCAACTAAAGCTAAATTATCGTTGTGTGTTACAAATACTTCTTCTCGAAGACTAGTCTGCTCCCTATTCCAATCTATTTTGCTAAGTTATAGCCACGAAAAGGTCGTGACGATCGCGTCAGTTTAATTTGACGTGAAAAAATAGGTCTGACCAAATTAAAGGAAAAAAAACACGTGTAGCTTTCCGCAAAAATATATACTCGATAAAAACATACATCATAGTTAGTTAATATATGTACGTTGTGTTATTTCATGTAAATTTAAAAAATAAAATCTAAACGCGTAACGTACTGTGAACTTCATACGATAGGTGTCCTACCATGCGTGTTGGGGAGCACCTTAAGCGCACACAATTAAAAATATGCGATTGTTATTACGTTCGCAATAACACGCTATGGCTATTAAAGTTGGTTATAGTTTAAAAAAGAAACGTCACAAATCGTTGACTTTCAGCTATAATATCAGAAACACCTGACGCGTACACTTTTTGCCAGATTCTTCGTTTGATTGTCGGGTCCCTTAAAGAGATAGAACTGCAGCGTTCATATAACCCATATAGAAACAAGATTTTCCGATGAAGGTCTTTCTGTATTCGAGCATAATTGCATGTTTAACGTAAGAAAAGTCGTAAGAAGAACTCGTATCTCACAAAGAGAAGCACCGTACTATCAACTGTTCCAAACGCAATTGACTTTTCTTAAATTTAGCAAATAAGAAGAACAGTTAGCTTATCCGTGCGTATATGAATACGTGTTTATTATGTTTGGTTTGTCGGTATCGAATGAGTTTTTCATTAAGATATCACTAAATTAAACCTTTTTGGTACAAAAACGTTGAAACATAGTATCTACCTACTCGGCATGCTCCTAGGTCCATAAAACTTCAACTACTATTGCCATTGGTGGCAGTAAGACGTTACCGTTAAGAGAAGAAGCCTTCATAAGAATTATATTGCCTTACATTATAACTATTAGAGGCACCAGGGATTCCCTTCAGCGGTTTGTTCCGAATCGTTGATACACCGAATGTTCAGTCCCGGCTACCCTCGGGAAGGTGATCTCATTTTTGTTTACGTTTGTACTTTTCACTAGTGGCGACAGTTGCACAGTTTCGTTGCTTATCGACTCTTCGCTTGATCTGCACCCACAAGCGATAACGCGTAATGCACTCAGAACTCGCGATGAGGTTATCTACTAGCTGGGCATCTTTAGTAGCCCATTGTTTTGGCGTATTGCCACTGGGCCATTCCGTCTTCGCAATTTCTTTGATTTACATCGTGCCACGTGTAACTTATAACGACAACAACAACAGCAAGAAACCAGCATACAACTAAGGGACGTTATTTCGCTATTGAAAGGAATCTGTTATGGGTCTGCAAGTAGCTTCCTACCCCCCATCGATGCTTTCCGTACTTCGGGTAATATTCTCCTGAAGAAATACCTTGACGTTTCCTTGCAGATTTAGTGTGTCTACGAGGAGTTAAGCCAAGACCTGTACCTCACAGATAAGCAAAAGCTAACGAACTTCATTGCTCTTCAGGCAAATTTCCTTGAAAACGAGCCCAAGATAAAGGCTGTCTTGCTGGGCGATCGAAACACCTCAACTTAATGGAGATAAGAATTAGTTTTAAAAGCTGAGTGGTGGGCGTTAATCAGCTTGAAAAGCTGAAAGTCCTATTCAGCCTTCAAGGTTTTCAACCCACGCATAACCCTCAGCCTGTGCTAGTCTGAATGGAGTTTCTTACATTACTTAATTCTGTAGCTAAGCAGCATAGCTAACGTATGCTACACCACGTCTCTATTTGAAAGCATGGACATCAAAGGTTCTTGGAAAAATTCGCCTTCGTAAGTTTGCCAGTCAGCTAGCTATCAAGACTAGGTGCACTGGGCTTGGCCCTGAAAATAAAGTTCACTTAAGTTTTACGCCAATCCACTACGGTTAGATCTTACTATGTGTATGCATCGTAAGTAGCGATAGGCCCTCGCAAACAAAAAATGCAGTTAGGTTTATACATGTCTCAAATTTGCCACTCTTTTCGTTTTTCCTCTTTTTTTGCTAATATCGCAAAAAACTACAAGGTGTTCTCCCTAGAACGGTCGTACCTCATCGTTACTCCATCAGAGCCAGCCCGGGCTATCCATGTCCCATTTCGTCACAAATTAAAGCCGAGCAAAACGCTTGCTTGGTTGATCATGGCGTGTTCCTATGTTGCAGCGCCACTTCGCATCAGTCCATGAAGTAGCGAGAACGAGGAGAATGCCTTTGACAACATGACCGACTATGAGTTTAGGTAATTGTCGGTTTACACCCAACTAACCGGTCGCGGATAGTTTGCGATGCTGCAAATATCAAGCTTAACTGAAAACGTTTGCACCTCGCTTCGCAAACCCCCGCTAGGAATAATGCCGTACAGATGCATAATCGCTTCGAAATAATAAAAATAACTCATTTACAATATGTGTAAAAATTAAATATATATATATATACAATGATAAAAAGCAATGGAAAACCTCCATGTACAGGTAGCGAGGCCCAAAACTAACACGCACATCCCCAAGTCCTTTCGGCACTCGGGCGACTTTTCTGTTATAATTGACGACTTGTGGCAACATTTACATGCAAAAGCGAAGCATATTTTCAAGATATATTCAACTGTGGCTGGAAAACATGCAGCTATGTTCACTTGAACATACCCTGCCATCACACGTGGCCCTTAAATATTTCATGTTACTTACACTGAATAGTCTAAAAGTACTTCTTTATTTATTGCAATGTATAGTCGTTCTTTATTTTTGTTTTGTTTTTTTTTTTTACCATTGAAAGATTTCCTTTGCACCGTTCTTTGGCAGAATGGTATTTACCTTCAGATGAAAAGAACGTCCGAGACATCAATATAACACGAAGCGGCCGGAACTATTTACGTCAGTTCCGACACGAAAAACGCGATTAGTATTTTTTAGCCTGGAGTTGTAAGGGATCTTTGGAAGGCCCGCATTTAAGTTTGCCTACTTCTAATAGTTCCACGTTGATATTCATCGTTTACTAGTAGAAATAGTTATACATCGTTTCAGGCATGCGTCTTTGCGGGGATGTTTGTACAGGACTACGACAGGTAACACCCGTGCGTATGCGGCTGTTACGAATACGCCTTAAATATGCCTATGGCTATTTTCCATTACCTGTTCCTGGACGCAATTAGTCGTCCGACATAATCGAAGCGTACCTACAGACTGATCAGATCCAAACCTTGTTCGAAGAGCTGACGATTGCGAACGCTCACGAAAACGAAAACCGTATCGTATTTTTGCATAAGTCTGGTTTAACTACGTGCTATCTTGTGCTTGAGTGCACATCTGCGACGAAACGACTCCATCGTAGCATTGAATTGGAAGAACAACTTCCTGTTTGCGTTTGCTTACAATAAAAGACCAAATTGTTATGGTAACGCAAACGGCACAACGGAAACCGTGGGCATCCAACCGCGTTGGTACCGATATACCTTGCTTTTTTAATTAAGAAAATCGATATCGCTAGTACTAGCTAACCTGTTAACCGTTTCTCCAGCCGACGCATATGACAAACAATATAATCGTCGGGTTCTATTCAGCTCGGCGCCGTCGGCAAATTTCGTAGCACCACGCAATTGGTTTCATTGACACAGACGCCTACAGGGAAGGCACACTGATCAGAAAATTGTCAGGGGCGCATCCCGTAGAAACCTGACTATATCGAAAACTACATCTAGTAGTGAAAGTCAAAGTTTCCGTTCGGAGAATTGCTATATTTTCCTGAAGCGGTTCGGCTTGTCGCGAAGATGTTTCTCTGCGACACGTTGGTTAGCTATGAAAAATCGCAACTACCATAACTATTGCCCTGTCTGCTGGTATCGAAAGCTTAGGCTATGTCGACAAAGACGTCACATGTCACTGCGCAGAGACATGAAATGAACCTTCACGGTGCGTACGATACACAGTCTGGTTCTTTTACCCAACGCATAACCCAACGCACCCAACGCGGTGTTTTCGGAGCACACATGGCCAAATAGCATTTTATGCTCGCGTTGCTTGGCCAATCTAATCTACTAGATCAGCTTTGTACGGTAAAATTTGTGGTTATTATAGTTCTAATACTAGCAGTAATAATTATGATAAACGTGGTGAAAAAGAAGGTTCGGATTTCTCGCGGGGTATAAACGAATTCGTTAATATGGTACAGACATTAAAAGTATTGACGTATCAATAAAGCATTTTGTATTCGATAATTTATTACACAAACATTTTTGTTTTTTTCGATTCGTTCTATTTACAGTGCTGCGAGATGATAATCTTGAAGACGACATTCAGTGCGTGAATAAAATTTTCCGAAGGCATGGATTCCACGCCTGGATGATGTTTACCCACAAGTGTTCCGGAAACACCCTCGAATTTTTCAACGGATGCGATATTAAAAGTCGGAAAGGAGCGTTACCTAGGTAACCGATATTTTGAGCTCATCAAACCAGTGAACATCATGTAACAAGTACTCCGTTTCAATACAATCAACCAGTCAAACTAGCCGTTCTTCTATAGATCACCAGCCAGCTGACTCTTTGATTATCAATCACAAGAAAAACCGGCAGGCTGTTTTGCGAAAACGTTAATTATCGCTGCGCCCCTTAACATATCCAACATATAACTAACGATTAATGTATCAGCTTTGGAACGTACCTTGTAAGGTAAACTTAGCACTTTCGAGCATCCATCGAACAGCGTATATCACATTTTCGTCATGCCTAAAATCATAGCCACGGTCGAACTTCTCGTACCCTAACTCGTGCATCTTGTGTGCCATTTGCATGCTATTTTCTTTTATCTGAATTTCAAATAAATACAAAAAGGTATGAGGCTGAAGCGTCGACCATGTCGCGAACTTACGTCCAACCGAATCGAAGCACGGCCGACGAAATGGAACCCAGTGCTTACAGCCATGAGCACAGTGAAGCATCTGGAGAGTCGATCCATAGTGTTGGCGGCGACTTCAGGTAGTTCCGAATACTTTTGCCAACCTCAAATATGGTAGATCACCGAAGACACATAGAGAGAAAGCAAGCTAGATAAACATACGTTCCCCTTATATGAGCCGTTCAAGCCCGAGCGAATCATCAACAAACATGACGCCTCATCATACGGCTGTCAAGTAAAATGTAGTCAAAAAAAAAAAGGGTAAACCCATCGGAATAGCCCTATTTGCAGATAGATAACGCCTGCCGTTGTTAACAGTAATTTGTTGAGTATTTTTATTTTATCATCATCTAATTAACTCTTTAACTATATCTTGACATGACTGTCTAAATGCGGTAGCAGAAAAATATAAAAATCTAATACAAATAATCCCGATATTGTGTGGCGTATAATTTAGTCAGATTCTGTTGCCTCGCATTGTGATAAAATGTTCCCGCAAGTGATTTATTTGCGCTGGACAAACAGCTAAACCTTTGATTCACTTCCTCATTTTTTGTCCTTATTCTTCGCACTCGGTATAGCCTATCAACAAGACCCTCCGCTAGTTCCGGGACCATGGCCACTTCCCTGGGTTATAGTCCGACAGCGATTGTGCAGTCGCCTACGGCCGGCGCTCTGTATCGACATGCCTCACAGGCCACTTTGCCTGATGCAGCTAGCCTACACTTGGCCAACCCGCGCATCGTAGGCGGGACTTCGGTCAATAGACAGAATCTCTTCCTTGGTATGAATTGATGTCTAGCGCAAGATAAATACTGCGACAACTCATCTGCTTCTATTGAATTAAATTTGTATTGAGAAAAATAGATTATGCTAGTTTAGAATAAATAATGTTTTATTCTTTGCAACGATTATTTCCTAGATAAGACTGTTTGACAACTTTATGTTGAACAGGGTGGAAGAAATGGCGAGCGCGAATACCGATTTGTGGGAAGGATTTTTCAACGAGGACTAAATTAGTCCAATTTCACGATAATCAATATGCCTTCTACAAAGCAACCTTTTTAAAATTATCGTCACGTTTCTTCTAATTGTACTGTCTGACAAATGCAAAAAAACAAAAAAAAAATTAGGAAACTCTTGGCATATCTAGTTAATCGGGGCCGTAAAAAGCTGCCCTATTTCCTATGCACAATAAGTCCATTTAAAATTCTAAACAGTCCTCTGTTATATATGGGAGATGCACTGTGTTATTAGATATATAAGGCTTTTGAGCTTTACGCAGTATTGTGGAGTCATCACTTCAGATGGAAGTGCCGATTATCTTTGGCCGGTTTTGAACTAGGACACTTTGCGTGTCCCTAAGTTTAATTGGCAAACGTGTTGCCTGAACAAGTGTCGAATATCTGATGAGCCTTCTTTGCCTGCTTTCCATTTTCACTGATTTACGATGAACAGTAAACGGTCGGGGAACCGTAATAGGACCTAACTTCGACATCACAGTTGAGAGAACATTCGGTTACGTGGGTAGCCTTAGCGTCTGTTCTTGAAGCTCGTAGGCACGCATATTACCATTGAGTCACTTGACTTTTTGAGACAACCTTGCAGTTAAATTATACCCACCGATATTCGACACGTCTTTCTGCTACGAGATGGGACAGATGCCCTGACAGATCGATAATATACTGGATGCTACAATAAGCATGGAAACAATCTTCGGCTGTTAGCGGCCTTTGAGCGTGGCTATTAGAAACGCGGCGAATTCAGTTGACGCCGTTTTAGATAAACGAAGAACGACAGGTTTATAAATGAGTTACGTAAGACAGGCAAAAAGCAGTGGTTTATGTCGGAGCGGAATTGGTTCTGCATTTAAACTATTGAGAATAAGGGAAATAAGTTTCTGGATGAAAGGTTGTGCTCAGGATTTTGTTGGGTTTGAGGCCTGCGTGTGAATTCTCAATGTATCAACACCCGTTTCTAAAGTAAAGTCGTCTACCATTGTATTCTGTGGATGTCATTTAGAACGAGTTTCGTAACTTCTACCATTGTGATAATAATTGCAAAAATATTTAACCCGATAGTTACTATTTACTACCTGTCGGCGTGTAAGCAACGTCAATCCAGTTCACAAAAACGTCGATATATGAATTAATGCAGCTGTTGTACCTGCGAGTTTTTCGGTACTTTTGTATATCTCTTTTCCGTGTGTCTCGTTTTTTCTTTCTGTTATCAACAACATCTTCCTTCAACTTTTGATCACAGCCAATACGCAAGGCCTCGCATCGTCTTCGTTCGCATCGCCTTTGACCTCATCCGGATTGGGTCCACCTCTTAGCCTGGCCACGTCCGTATTCTTCAGCAATCCTGAGATGTCCCTTCTTTCCTCTCCCCAACTACTAACCCCTCAAGCCTCTGAGCTAACACCCTTCGTACATTCCCAGGCGGCCCTTCAGGCCACACCTGCCAAGGCCAAACCCGGCGTGATCCAGAGGCTGCAAGGTGCGTTGAGACCTTCGTTTAGGGTAAGGCCCATTCTATTGTTTAAAGGCCTAGGACGCAGCGGGCGACAGGTAGCGGATCACCACACGACGACGACCACACCAATCTATGGCTCATCTTATGGCCACTATACGAAAATGGTACCGCACGCCGCCGTAAGTAGCACACTGAGACAGTGACGGCGCGTGCATGATGAACGCCCGTAAGTTGGTAATGAGACGGGATGCAAAGTGTTGGTGTATACTGATTGACCTTCTGGACAACAGGCCAAAAGCGAGCTACCACCCGGTTTGTTGAGTCAACGTCGTGTTTGCTGTGGTGGGCTACGACGGTCCGATTATTTTCGATTGGCAATAATCTAAGAGTAGTGAATCGTAATGCAAGCGTATCAGCTATTACTGACTAATTTGATTTCTAAACATAATGTTTTTTCGTATAATTTAGTAGATAACAAAGTACGCAGAATTTGGTGTCTTGAATAGATGGCTTTTTATACTGTAGATGTAACATAATTCGCCACATAATGCTAACACCAAACATTTAGCCTTAGGATAGAATTAGAGTAATTTTCGGTGTAAACACAAACAATGCGAAACGGGTGACAGCGAGCTTCCTGCTGCTAATCACGGTATTATTTTAGGATAGATTTAAAATTTAAGAAATTTTTGTTGGGTGTCATTTGCCTAAATCGTTGAAAATCAACCCAAAAAATTACGACGAGCAGATACTTCAAACAGGTTCTTAGCTAATGTCAGGCCATTTTACCGTTTGTTGACTTAATTTTTTTCAACGAAGTTTTTGTGAAGACCTCGCTAAGTGTTGTTCACAGAAGTGTTCAATTGCATTGGTGTGGTTGTCCGTTTATAACAATGACTGGCGCAAAAATAAAAAATGTTAATCGGCCCCCTGTTTTATGATGTACGTTCGTCACAACAACTCACGTCGGGTTTCTACACCTAAATGCTAACACCCACTCAGCGTCTTCGGGTCGGACAGCTTTTCAGAGTGTCGCCCGCAGCGCCTGATTTTACTTCTTTAGGCCAACAAGTCAGGCGGCCAAATTGCATTGGTAAACTTGTCCAGTTGGCAATTGATTGAGTCGAACCTTCCCAGTTAAATAACTGCTCATTATCGGCGACTCAGAGGAGTGTCCGCCTGTGTATGGTACTATTAACGTAAGTGGGAAGGAAAGCATCTTTCTTTCTTTCTTCGTCTCTTGGTCTTCGTTTCTTGGTCGATATTTTAGTATGATATGGTTAATATCGCCAATGTTGTCTTTTCTTACCCAGCAATGTGTGTGTACTTCCCTAAGTATTCCTGTCACCGAAATCATCCATGAATTTAACTAAGCATATATTAAACATGAAACGTCTGTATCACCATTTGGAAATACAGTACAATCAAACGAGTAACAAAAACAACCCGTTACAGCATACAATAACATAACGACTATACTGTTCGACACATATCAACCTACCTGTTCGTCGACTGTGATCTTAGGGAATGTAACTTAACTTAACTATACTTTCCCTAACCACTGGTAAAGGTCAATAGGTATTTTGGTGATGTCATTGGCCTGGATTTGTCTCCCTCTGTCGCCATATTCGTGTTTGTCTTACGTCGTTTCTTATCTCTAACTAACCCTCAAATACGATCAAGAAGAAAAATTTAATAAAACTGGCTTCAATGGGCAAAGTGGTAATGATAAACGGGAAAATGACTCATTAGACACCGCGGGCCTTTTCTCTCGTCCTAAAATAATGACTAATATTGTTGCTAGGATGCAAAGCTGTTGACTTTCCTCGGGCACCTTTTTGCAGGGCTCCTTTTGCTCTAATGGCAAGTTCTCGTTGCAACGAAGATCATATTAGTCTGCCTTGGCAAGATCGGTAACGAAAAACTGACAGATCAATGCCTACAAAGGAGACATACGTCGTTTGTATGTAATTCTTTCATGAGATGATGTATTTACAATTGCAGACGAGAAGTTGTGCCAGTTTCCCATGATTAACAAGATGATTCCCATGATTAATAAGAAAACGTTTTTTTAAAAGCCACATTGAAACGTTACCTTCACCTGTAAATTCCACAACGCACAGGTGGATTGACATGTACACGGCAGGGGTCTTCTACTAAGCATAAGATGTACAGTCTACTCACTCTCTAATCGACGAAAAATTTTCACAAGGAATGTATACTAATCCACCTATATAGTTTGTCAACTTCAACAACACCAATCAATCTTCATATTAGATGTACTCATAGGTTATTCATAACCGGCTTATATTGAAGTCGCCACTATGAAACAGTTCTTTGTTCTTGATAACTTTACACTTCACCCAATGTCTGCCTCACGGTTATCGATGCTTATCGTGATTAACCTCTGTTACGATCCGCACTAAACCCTCTCAAATGATGTAACATTTTTTGACGTCCGGCATTTTAAGAAGACCTAACCCTTTTAAACTATTTGAATTTTCCTTTCTTGGTTTTCATGCTTTAACTTGCCCTGTTCTGACCTTTCTATGCATATATATTTAAAAGCTATGCATGGGGCTATTCTCCAGGTGCCGTTCAGAACTTCAGGCCGCTCCGTCGTCCCCGCGGCGTCAGCGCCCAACTCCTTGTCACTGATGCCGGCCCCGATCATATCCGGCTACGGGGCACCAATACTTCTTCCGCTTAACCATCTGACGAGTAGAGGTTTGGGTGGGGCGGTTAATAAGCGTCACGGTGCCAGCGTCACAAAGAGGCCACACTCAGTGATCAGTCCTAACACACCGGTAAGATATCTAACATTAAGCGGTTAGAGTTCCACCTCGATCAGGAAATTTGGTGGTCATCCGAACCAAAAAGACATTTTGGCGTTATACTTTGCGCCAAGGGTTTGCCACAGCGTAATATCATGTAGTATCAACCTATGCATATATTTAGCTCAGACTGTTGCGACATTTTTTTTTTTAATTCAAAAGGGTTTTACCTGATTGCGATTTGTCATCGCAGAGTTTGCTCACCGGGCTAACGTAGTCTACAAAAAATTAACTGTCATATATATGTATATATACTTTGCTTTCAAAAGATCCGTGGCATGTTGAGCGCATGTGATTTTCTATGCGGTTTAAATATTCAGGGAGAACGCCCTTTTAAGCAAGAAAGGGTATTCTACATTTGTTTTGGTTTTTAACTAGGGCTTCGCCGCTGCCCATAAATTCAGCCCACTAGCCTGGGTTTTAAGCAGTATAGCCTCATAGTCTCCATAGTAATTAATCATTAGTCATTTGATTCATAGCAGCTCATAGTACTGCTTGTTTTGGTTCGCTTTTCTTGTGCGTGAACTCCGCTAATTTACAATTGCTACCTTTTCACGTGCAGCGATCCCTTGACCCGTTGATAGCGGCGTTGAACGCTCCGTTCCCATCAAGCGGAAGCAAACACAAAAAGTCGACTGCGAACCAGTCATCCGGATCCGAAGAAGACGAGGATGAAGAGGACAAGAAGAAAAAAAAGAAAAAGTAACAAAAAACACAAGTGTGGGACAAGACACCGAACAATGCTTCAAGAGGATTTCGAGGAGGCAAGCGAAGTCAGGCCAAAATACAGGGCCGCGGCGTGTCCATCAAGGGAATCTGAATAACCTTTCAGCCAAAACAGAAATGTCCGTCTAACTACAATTTCACCTGGTATTGATGTCGACGCTGATTTCTCACGCGAATTTTTACAATAAATAATAACTACTAGGCACAAAAAAGATCACATGGGTGTAGATACATCAATCGAGGCAGCAGTATTTGTTTGCCACTATCTATTCTGCACACACATCGCTGATGATACTGTGAATGTGTTGATGTTTAAGGGGTGGGGTAATCGGTGCTATATACCGTGACAGGCTCGAGTCATTTTTGTTCCCGAAATACCTCGAACCGAAAAAATCAATTAATTGTGTATTTATTTAACATCGACGAATACACACCTACATGAAGGAAATTTTCACACAGTAGGAATATTCACGGTTTGACAGCCGTGTAGGTTTCGATCATGAGACCATTGAAATTTAGAATACGCGAAATCTAACAAAACCTAAAACAGATGCACCAATTTTCAAGTACCAATTTCAATGCTGTATATCTGTATCTCTTCTGGAACAGGACGAGGTTCAATATATGAACGCAGGCCGGGTTTAGTGTCTAGGAGAGACATCTAAACATCGGAGTTGTTTTGTTTTGTCTGCGAATTAAAAGCTATATTAGCTGAAAACTCAAAGGGCACAACCGGCAATCGACTTATTTGCATTGCCTTATCATCATGGGACTAAAAATTTTCAACACTTAGCCGAAGACAGTATTACATTCTGGAACGAGTAAATACCGATCACTGAAATTATTAGTATATCAACTATAACAATGATGATGATGATCATGAAGACCAAACGTGGGTTAATTGAGTCTCTTGATATTGTCGTTTGTTGAGCGTTCGTAACAAGCTGCCTTGCTACCCTTAAATGCTGCGGAACAATCTGATAATGATTATGTTGGTTCTCTAATGGTTTTCATATTGAGTTATTTATTCATGTGTGAGCAATCCTCTGATAACTACATGTCGAAACAATGGCGATGATGACAACATTAGCACCATTGTCAAGTCGATAATGGTGCTAGTAATAATAATCGAAGGCCATTATGAAGGTGTAATGTATGAAGCGCCGTACTGGTTATGGTGAGATACAAGGACAATACGCCGGTCGTATTGCCTCTCTGTACATAGTAAGCTTAACTAGGGTTCTCTAATAAAAAAAAAAGTGCTGATAAAAGAACCATATTAAAAAGATAACCTTATTTAGTAAATCAGCATATATAACGGTGTAACGGTGCAACAATGTAATGATTTTTCTCAAATTTTGCCACCAAATAGTGATCAACTGTTAGTTGACTCCGTGAATGCTGTTAATAACAATAGTTACGAATGCGATCGAGGCAGTTGCATACGTTTTTTTTTGTCTATGTGTTAGTGATTCCGCTCACAGTTGGTCTAGCTTAACTTCGACACACCCCTTATACTACGTTACTGGAAGGGTCAGTTCTGCTGATAGTGTAACTTCAGTGTATTTAGCAAAGTCAGCCACTTAATGAGAGCTGCATCTCAGCTAAGTAGAATGACTTCTTTTCTATGCCGTCAATGGCAAAAGTTGTAGTCATATAAGTTATTTTTGATAAATAAGTCTTTTGCTAAATATAATCCCAGCTATTGCTCTCGGTGAAATATATTCATCATACCAACTGCATGTGTGAGATGTCCTCTAGATTATTACTACTACTGTGTAATTCATGGGACATTGTTGGGACGATAAGTTGTACTATGTTAAATCAAACGAAAAACGCTACATGCATGGTGAAGCAAAAGCATATATATATATATATATATATATATATATATATATATATATTTTAAGGCCACCTTCTTATTCCGTGTAAAGAGAAAGCTTTTATCGGTGTTCATGTAGGTAGCACTACGCACGAACCAAAAATTAGCGCTGCGGTGGTCTTTTTTTGTAACGTCAACGAACTGATTTGATTTCCTGCCTCCTGTCAAGTAATCATTGACTGATCTTTTGGACCTAGTAGGCGCGAAAATGCCTGATATCGTCGATCGTTCTTTTATTACATTACGTGTACAGGGACAGCGTACATCACTGAAGATAGATTCCAATTCCTTAGATATGTATAACAAATTATTCGGTATAATTTTTTTGCAGACAACTATTACTGATTTATCAACGGTTTTTTTGGTAGTGGTCCTTCGTCCTGTGTGGATGCACCATTTCATGTAACATGTAGTGTACTAACGCCCTGATGCTGGGCCTAATTCCCTCGTCGACTCCGCTTTGTCGCCAGAGAAAACTGGTAATTTGGAATTGAAAATCACATGCGACGTTTCCTAAGCAGGACAAAGTGTTCTTCCACTAGCATAAGTTAAAGCTGCTTAAAGTATACAGATAAGATGAAAACTGCTCTGCTGAAACCCGCCATTTTTCGATTGTGTTGCTCAGATCAAAAAAAATTACGGTTAATAACCACTATTTATACATAAAATTTATAAATAATACATACACATATTTCTCACTGGGAATTATAAAAAGCGATTATGTAGAAGTGAGATCACGGACGGGAATTAAATTACATACCTCCCATAAACTCATACTAAATATGTCTAAAATTGCATTTAAAGTAACCAATAAGAAGCCTTAATTCTAGTAAAGATTCGTGAGCCTTATTCGTTCGCGGGCTAAAAATAACTCGAAGGACTTAAAGGCTAAACGGCCAAACAATACTCTCGGTTGGGTTACCATCAGGTGTGCATCATTATGCAAGTTGAGAAGCAGGTACATTCTGCCCATTTCAATATCCAACGAAGTCCTTCGAGTAGAACGATGTCCGGACCACCTATGGCCACCAATGGCCCATGCGATTTGTCGCGAGCAGGTTATAAATAAAATAAACCAAAAAATAAAAGTACTAAGTCGTTGAACATTGACAGATTGCAATGTGCGAAATGTTCTAAACTTGTTAGTAGCAAGCGACGCAGGATTACTTCTAGGGAAAGGTGTGAATTATTATGGATGTGTCGTCAGTTATGAAGTGATACGCTGGTTAAAGCCTCACGTTCACCTGGATAGTACCTGGAAAAGAAGCTCAATGTTCGTAAGTGGGATCTACAGATTAAATTCTTAGAAAAGGAAGCGACTATGGAAAAGCTTTCGTCTTTGGCTTGACAAAATACAAGTTCTGAGCGGTTTTCTTACCGAATTTGCGGCGCACCCTAACTTCCGTATTGACAATTTTTTCGGACTCACCTGATGGACCGCCTATGAGGCAGGCAACTCTTCAAATGGAACAAATTTCAGACCTTTATGTACCATAGAGTTTCACTCTTCATGCAGACGGGTGTGGTATAGCTTATAGTACTTTATTATAGCTCTAAACGAATTATAGAAACACTCGTTTTCATGATATACGCCCAAAATGCGGTGTTAAAACTTATGAAAACATTCGGTGTCCTAATAAATCTTTGTTGGTAGACGCACTCTACTTTTCCTAGCGTGGCCTTAGTAGTAGTAGTAGTAGTAATAGTTGTTTCCATTATTTCATTCAAGCGAATCCCAGAACTTTATACCGCGATCGAAAATAGTCGAATTTACTCATAACTAACCCGATGACAAGTAGCTGATCAAAACTACCCTGAAACTTTTTGTAGTAGAACTAATTAATAATGAACCAGATTGAGACAGAACAAGTAGAGTCAATGGTTTTATTCTGAAAAGAGCGATCGATACATTATTATATAGCACTACATCTATTTCGAAGCTTAAAGTTAGCGGAAGCTCCCGGATCTCTAGAAAAAAATTCATTTTGCCACACGCGCTTCGATACTCTCTGAATCCGTCCGTCATTCGTCGTATAAATCAGAGAAATTTGACAAAACATTTTCTATTGCATTCATTATGCCCTTGACAGTCTACAGGCCGCTTCAGCATTGCAACACTTTTGGCCAGAGGCAGCAGAAATTAATCAGAATTCTTATACAGCTAAAAACTGAATACGACGTAAGGCCATCAGGTAATGATTCATCGACCACAACTATACATGGATTACATAACGATTACTCTAATCAACCTTTCTCTTTCTATTGTCTAGAATCACGATTGATAATAGGACGTAATGAATTTACTAGAAAAACAAATATTTCAGTCATTCCCAAGCTTGTTTTGAATATCGTCTCTGTATAATAGAGTTCGTACCTGTTTTTCCTTAAATAGTAATCTAAATCAGTTTATTACATCCTTCTCTAAATGAAAGCTTGAATGTATTATCACACAGTCATTTTCATGATATCTCTTTGTAATGAATGAACTATGACTACTTTCAGATTATGGATGAAAGCCTGCTTCCAGCATAGATGATATATTGGATGGATGGAAAGAATTTAGCAGAACGTAAAAATTCCCGCTACTGCTAACCGTGCACCGATAATAAAAACGTTGCGTGTCGACGTCACGCACATGATTCGGCGTGACGCACATACAGATGCTTTTTCCTGCGCTCAAATGGATAGTATAGATTAACCTAAAGTTGGCTTGACATGCTGTTCTCTACGGTCTATTTTCTTCTTATTTTCCTTAACTACTCCTCAGCGATACCTTTAGTAGAAGTATCCAAATACGAAGAGGCTTGCACTACGCTAGAAAAATACCTAGCACGACTATTGCGCTACAATTCACTGGTGGCATTTTTTAATCGCGGTGAAACTTTAATGAAATCGTGAATAAAATAAATTAAAATGTCGTACGCAGATGCCAACTTTGGATTAACTGTTCGCAAACTATATATGATAAAGAAAACGACTGGGGGTGCGCAGGTGCACTTCCTTGCCTGCCTGTACTAACCAGCGTCGCACAAATTTATTATAAAATACATCATTGAGGATAAGTTCTAAGCAAGGACAAAACATACGATCTGAAGAAGCCGTTCGATTCATCATTAGCAAAAATCCTATGGTGAATATATTATGTTCAATCTGTAGTGATCAAATGTACCGTAAAGGAGAAGAAAAAATAGAGCTATCAAAATATCTTTTTTTAAAAAATATTATGTACAGCAGTGTACTTCCATTGTGTTGAAATATTCCGCCGGCTTCAAAGACTTTTCACAATAATATCACGTATATGTTTCGCTGAGTGTATTTGAGGCGCTCATAGTCGTATCGAAAAAGGTCGAAAATTCCAGTGATTCTAGAAATATTCGCAAGTTTTTTTTTGCAAAATGGTCACCCTAACGTAATAGATAAATAAACGATTAACATATATTTTGTTATGCAACTTAGTATTTATTAACCTATAAATACACGTATCATTGGCAAATAAAAAAATCGCAGCCAAAGGATGTTGAAACAACAAAATATCAATAGCTGCTGTGAAGTCGCGATTCTCTTCCGTAGAAACATTGCGATTACGTTGATCATCATGACTTCAAGACTCGGCACGTAGTGCAGGCGCACTATTCGGGCAAAACTTTAAAAACTCGATGATGAGTACTTCAGCCAAGAAAGAACATTCTTGAAATTAACTTCCTCCTTTTAACTCGTATTCTTTTTACACTAAGCGACCCGAAGGCTCCATCGAAAAAATCAACGACAGTGCGTAAAATATCCCGAATCAAGAAAAATAAACAATTTGGGAGACGCTATAATTACACTGAGTACTCTGTTACACGACTGTTAGTTAGTTTTAATATATCCGTCATCCGTATTATGAAATGTTTTTAAAAACATTTGTTTTTTGACATGTTTTTTCTTTAGTAAAAAGTTGTCACACTTCCATCCGACCCTGCTCTGGCCACAATGGTTTTAGACCCACATGGTACATAGTCGACTACAAAAGAGAACTTCGACAGATCTGAATATTCTATCACAGAATAAATCCAATTATTTTAGTGTAAACTTTTCTAGTGAAGATTTAATTCTTAGGTAGCTTTCAACTTAAACTAAGCTGTTACACCTCCGTCCGGAGCTAACTCTTATTAAATTAAAACGCATTCTTATCGAGCTTTAGAGCCTTCGAATACATGAAAGACTATGCGTTAATAATGTAGACTACGGCATAATGAAAACAACAGTAGAGTGAAATGTCCTATCTTTCTGATCGCGACCAGTCATCAAGAGACTTATGCCCATTATGAGCTCACTATAGAGCTCACTGTAGAGAGGTAAAGCAACACCAGTAGCAAAGAACCATTACCATTAGATAGCATTTTGATATGTAATTTTTTTGCTGAGTCGGATAGAGAACGCTGGCATCGACAGAGCATACATACGTTACAAACGCCTTGCCGAGGTCTTGGACCTCAAACAGCGATCGAGACGTTTCAGCGAGAACTTGGACCTGCTGCATCTTTTCCATCAAGATTTCACATTGTTTTGACAAACAATTACATTTATGGACGGTAATTAGCGTGGATAGGTTAATGTTAGTAGCGAACGGTCATCTCAATAGCTACCTTAACAGTGAAATGTAAAAACTCCTAAAAAATACAGTCTGAATTACTATAGCTTAAATCTTTATTTACATCTAGTTCACACTTTAATTTTAAAATAATCTACTTAAGATGTACAACCCTTCCTTTTGCTGTGGGCGCTCACATTTATTACCGTTCCAGTCAACACATTGCTGATAACAGTGAACTATTATTTCACAAGCGTCAACATACAATTTATTTGATGTTATAGTGCATTGGTGCTTGATGGTGGCTTATACGTTGATGTAGCATGGTCGGTGTTCTGGCGCAGGCTTTATTTTTCTGTTAACGTCAAGTTTTGTAAACATGCAAGGTATACTATGGAACCCCTTCGTCTAATCCAACAGTATACATCGCAATGATAAGATGCAAATGCTCTTGTTGGTAATAAGAGGGGTTGCCAGCCTCACCGAACCCCTACTAAATGCGTGACAAAACAGATTCTTGCAGTAACTGACACAAGCCATTGTATTTTCAATTAAATTACAGCACACACATTCTTTTGGGGCATCTTGTCTTTTCTCGTACATTGTGAATTCTATATATTATAAAATTGTTTACATTACATATCTGTATTTAGCTAGATACTGAAAGGATACATTCAGCTGGAACTTCTGTTGTGTTACGCCTTTCATACTTTTATATACAGTATAGTTTTTATCTACATAAAATAAAAAAATAAGCATTGCCATCTTGTTCAGGCGATCATTATCAATGATCGTCTGAACAAGATGGCCATGCTTATTCTTGACTGGACGAGTAGTTCGATTCCCCAGTGGAAATACGCGATGCACATAAAAGGATAAAAATTATAGATAGTCCTTTGAATAAATTCGAATCCGATGTATCGCCTACTACTCAAATCAGTTCAGGCGACGGCATCATTTAGGGACGCAGATATATATATCTGTACATATGGAGTAGTTATGACCAGGCCTACCAATACTACTACCAATTCTACTAGCAGTCTATATACTCATGCCGGCAATATATCTAGTTTATCTAGCAGAGCCCAAAAAAAAAAAAGCAGAAACCATAATACGACCGACAATAGAGTCTTTGAATGTGTTAGTATGACGACGATAAAAAAGAAAGCGGGAATGAATACTAATGTGATGGTTAATAACCGGTACTCGGCGAGACCAAATTGTTCCGATAGCTCCAAATTAAACCGACTTCGCAAATCATACCTTTTACAGATCGGCCAATTCTTAATTAGTCATTGTATTGAAACATTATATAATGTAAAATTCAATTACGAATATAGAAAATAAACCTATTGAAAAGAAGTCCCATAGATACGTAAAATGATTTATGCAGGTGCTATGTTTTTAGTGAAAAATCGTTCCTCAAAGAAATACATTCAAAACGACAGCTTTATATATTACTCAAACGTTTTTTTGGTTTTATTAAATTAAGCCCCCTATACGAAAAGTAATTATTGTATGCAACTACTGATATATACAAGCTAAACGGGGGTAACATATGTACACAAACCCACTTGTAAGAGTTTAAAAGCCGCTAAAAAAAAGATCTCTATAGACTTTCTCACGGTCGAAAGCTCCTACCAGAAGAATGAAGGATCTCGATGGTACGCCATTCCAGTTAGGACTTAAGCTTGGCCGTCTTTTTCTTAAAATCGATGATGAGGCCTTCCAGTCCATCGAATCGTCGTAGATAGCGCAGAATTGTTTCTCCGTCACAATCAAGAAACTCTTTTCCCAAGCAGACAAAAGCTCGAAGGTCTCTGAAATAGGATTATGAATTTATTTAACTCCCACGCACACAACTGCTATGCTCAGCACAAGCACAACGATTTGCCTCTAAATTAAAAATTAAAAATAGAATCATAGAACAAATAGAGCATACGTACTTCGATTAAAATCTCAACTCCATTAATTAATTATCCTCTGCATTGTTTGTAGCAATAAGTTGGAACGGGATGTTAGTTAATATATGAAACTAATATCCCGTTCCAATTAACAAATAAAACTTCATCAACCAGTAGTAACTCGCCGCATTTTGCGCTAAACCTTTAAGTAACGATGCCAGAACAAAGGTAGACAAAACACATACCGTCCATGCCGCGGATGCATCATCACCAGGAACGAATTAGGTTTGAAGCCAACGAGGTATTCGCCTGAGGCTGGATTCCGCTGGAAGCGGAAGAAATTCGTCGAGTTTACTCGTTGAAGAGGTACAACAATGATCGGGTCCTCATTTTCATCGTCTGACACCTCGTGGGATGTCACCTGAAAGGTTAGTGCAGTATAATGAACGGTGCGGTCAGTGATAGAGAATTCATCCATCCACAAAATCTTTTTCTTAGGAGTTACAACTTTGAGGGAAAACGTCGACTGGACCCGACGGGTCATATAAAGGCAAAGGGGTTGCATACTAAAGCAGAACCCGCGCTTATAATGAGCTGTTACTTTAATTTCTTTATTTTTGAATTTCACAATCTTCCCGCTCACAAGAATCACGTAGATATAATCAGCAAACTTGACCACGGTGTGTAGCGACATTGCTATATACGTAGTCGTGTGTTACAACGTTTCTCCAGACAAATCAGCAAAAAATGTATGTAATTAGTAGTAACGTAGACGCGGAACTCTAGTTAATCATAGTCAGCCGACCATGGGCATCGAACACCTCAATTCTACATAATATGAATGCTCATTACTTTGTCGCACATGCGTTCATATATATATATATATATATATATAATATTATATATATATATATATATATATACACACATATACATATATATATGTATATATATAGCATAGAAAACTCTAAATGAATGAATAAATGTTTGTCTCGCCTAACCTTTTTCGAACACTATTAATAATAAAGTAGGTAATTTGCGCAGACCATTAAGTATTGAGTTCAACGAAAGTCTAACGCTGTAGTACTTTTATAAATCAAGATAAAAATACTCTAAAATAACCTGAAAATACAAAACAAAATTTGAGCCCAAACACCGGGGGACTACCTTGATAATATCATCCTCGACGAGGGCGTAACTATCCCGCGTGACCTCGTAGTTGAGTTCTCCGTCGAGGAAGTTCAGCTCCATGCTGACGCCCTGAATACATAGTATCTTTTTTATATTCTTATGTCAGGCCGGCGGCGTACGAAATTGTCTTTCTTTGGAAACACTTAATAATAACACAGCTTAACACTCGTAGATAGCACTAGTACTCTCTCACAATTATAGTTGTTATCGGAGTTGACCTGCATTTTAGGCTAAGTCATAATTCATTGGTACAGTAATTCATAGAACCTATGATAGATCCAAAGGCTCAAGTCAACATCATCACAAGGGCAAACTACTACGCTAAGAACTCCGCAAAAAGCTTTTAACATACCTGGAAGCCATCAAGTGCTTTCATCTCGAATTCGTCATAGCCTGTGATTGACGGTGGCAAATCGTCCGTTTCGACTTTCCGGTAATGCTGATCCATAATAGGCTTGGCGAAAGCAAGACACACTCCTATGCTAAGACAGATAAACAGATCAATAGACAGCTCAATCGGGCGGATTGAGCGCCGCCAACTGTATAAAGCTAGTTCCTGTTTCATAGAATCAAACTTCGAAAACTCGACAACTAGATTTCCGAGTTTCCCGAATGAACCGGATGAGAACTGGATCTCGCAGAAGATCCAAGCTTTCGTTGAAAATTTACACTCCCTGGCGGCGAGACGTCCTCAACGACACTCCAAAAGATTCGGCAGGCAATAGGCCAATACGTCGCGCAGTACAAGCTCACCCAGTCCATGCACTCCTTTCATAGCAAATGATAAAAGGACGCAATATTTATCACACCTCTTCTTGCATCACTTGTCGAAGTCGGCAATATAACAATGACGGAATATGGGGTGCAAGCGTCACTTCGTCACTCAGCAAATTTCGTCTAAATCACTCTTCGACGAACGGAGCTACCGCAACGTGTTTGGGTCGCCTGAATTCATAGCTTTATTTCTTAGCAGATGCTGTCACATTGACAGGAATGCCCAGTTTCTACCATATATCCCGAAACGTAAAGCCGGCACTGACTGACCCAGCAAGGACCGGGCTACTGTCGCTTGCCTGATGCTACTCACCAACAACGTCCTTACTGACACTGCCTTAGGTCGCTTCTAACACTGCCAGCGTATTCATGTGAAAAATTTCGTGTTGTCTGGTCTATCTGACCCTATTGTACGGAACCGCTCTACGTGAACTGGTGTGTCGTCTATGGGTGCCCGTCGCCGTCGAAGACAGGCTGCGCTGCAGGAGTAGTCGACACCGTTCAAGGCGCCTGATATATCTACAGCCGCAACTATCCCTGGGCGTTGGACGACTCTTGGATATTAGCGCTGATAAATGATTGATTTTGCAGCTTCGATTCTTGACAAACTCAACCCCGTCGTTGCCAAACTCCGCTGTCATCCTGTCAACTCGAGGCCACAACGAATCCCACACGTCGTTCGTTGAGCAAACATATAATCTACCTCCAACAACACTAAAAGTACATCGAGACACAAAAATTAACACAAGAGAGAACGAAATATCAGTACTTCATCACTGTTCTAACAGTGAAGCCCCTAGGTGAATTTTTAGGCACATCGATCATATTAATAGACAACCGCGATTATACGAATGGGTTTCTGTATTCTGTGAAGCACGCGCAAGTCGAATCCGTTAATACTACGAAGATTCAGTGAGAAAAAAAGGATGGCAGGCAACGCTATTCACGTTACGGTTTGGAGGGAAGGCGCTTTCCTAGAGAATCTGCGGGCTACAGATGTAGTGACGGCTTAAAACATGGCACGAGCACACATGTTTCTGCGGTAATCTAAAGTAATGCCTAATGCCAGTGGAACCAGACATAAGACTCGAACCATTTATATGTTAGGTTAGCGGTGATAGCCTTCTGCGTATGTAGACTGGTCATAGCCTTGCGATGACGATGCTGATACGTATTTCTAAGTTTGAACGACTAATGTTATGTTATTTAGATAGATTCATTTCGACACGTTTGTGCCTAAAATAACGGCATGACTGCAGACAAGCGTTCTGGAGATTAAATCATTGGAATTATTCTGCCAATGGAAGGGTCAGAAAAAGTTGCATAATGTTATGTGCTCTTAGCAAGCTGCGGAACACCGAAGAACTACTGGATTGCCAATGACTGATTTCGCAACGGATTTAGTAACTATTCAACTGAACGTGTCTGTTGGTTATACTTGGGACCTGATAGTCTATGAAGAGCATCCGTCACTAAACATACCAGCATATACCAGGGATTCGACCAGCTATCGTCACGAAGTTTATTCTTAAAAGTACGGTGTATAAGCTCTCAATGGAATAATATCGATACTGCTACCGCCCACAGGGTGTTGTGCAGTGAGCCTTCTGCTCGAACAGAAAACGATCATGAGAAATTTCACATTGGGCGGAACACCTGCCATCGACCTTTCCCGAACGTCAATGGAGTCGAGTCCTATAGAGCAAATAACAGAGATTTAAGTGTTGTCAGGTGTTTCGCAGTTGTTCTCCCGGCTTTTGTCAGCAGCTCTGTGAATCGACCCGTACGTCGTATAAGGTTAGAACCTTGCTTGGCCATGGTTGTTTATATCGAAATAATATTTTAAACGTTCCCGCTGTTTCTCGATGTAGCATTTTCGAATACACCCGCTGTTAGACCCTTCTCTAGGTTTTTGTTACTGTAATCTTTGGAAAATTGAAATCCAAGCGTCCGTCGGCTTTGGGTTCGTCTTCCTATAGCTTCGTGTACTCGTTTGAAACTAAATATTGCGACAGACAATAGAAGGCTTTTTTTTCGGCAAGCATTTTTTTTTGAGAATTACACTAAACGTTTCAAGTTTTACGTCTGGTATCGTCGTTAGACATTTCACTGACAGCTGGGTTCCGGTATGAAAGGAACTGTGCCGGCGCCTGTATTCGAGCCCCGACTAGCATGAGGGCTTAACTTCTACCGTAGAAGTTCAGCCCTCATGCTAGTTCTACCGTAGAACTTCTACTGAAAGTCTACGGATAGTAATGCCCATCGAAAATCACAGACAGTTCTAACCGAGTTGTCATGTGTCCTGCAAAACGTTCTACAACGAGACCGACCATAAAAATAGTTACGTGTTTTTCTTTGAAAGAACAATATGTAAAACAAAAAAAGCTTCGAAATAGAGCTAGTATTTGCTCAAGGTTGTTTATTTGATTCGCCAAATGACGGACAGATGCCCGACCATCGCGACACTCGAGCGATAGAAGTTGTATTATGTCGTATGTCGTTAAGGGCTAAACAACGCCTAGATGATGGATACATTCAAAAATAGAAACATTTAATACCGCATATTAGCATATTGAACAATTTGTTTTTTGCCGTGAAAGATCAACTTCTCATAGGTGTTCCTAACGAGTTCGAAAACGCAAGAGATATTTTGATGGTCACTCATCTTGGCTCAAAAGTTGCGCTTCATACGATCTTATCTTTTATGCCAGCAAATGTTTATAGCCTTCATATCCAATTTGGTGTTGATTAGCTCTCTGATTCCGTAGTTTTTTGTTAAATTTTTGCCGCACTTTCGTATTGATATCATATACGTATAGGTAAACACCTGCTTACTACCGAAAAGCATGTTTTTCATTTTTTTTAAAAATACACGAGTTATAGGAACACAGTTAGGAGTATTCACTAATTACTATCGACCAGAGGTAGGCGCTCAAAGAGTTATGTTATTCTAGGTATTATGATTGTATTAGTTAGCTTATTCTAGGCAGGCTTGTCCCGTAATAGGGTGTTATTAACAGTGATCTAACAAAATGAGTTGTAATGCATGGTACCTTAAATGTTTGTTAGGCTGTATTGAATTAGCTGGAGTCAATCTGCTTTATTTGTTACACCATAAGTTCATAAGGTCAAATGTGGGCGATTCAATTACGAAATGTTGTCACCCCTATTCTTAACTGGCGAACTGCTGGAGATATCGCCCCACAGGGCTGAACCTGTACGTGGGCTAGTCTACATATATATATATATATATATATATATATAGTAATTATATAAAACGAACGAGAATATGTCATGGCCATAAATGACGCGTGAAAATAGTATACTAATTGCAACTTAATGCGAGTACGGTACTGAGCCTAGATATGTCGCGAACCGAGAAACGATCGCCTACACGAAAACAGGAACATCGATGGTTCGACGATTTATCAATACGATGAACGCGATATGAACAAACGCCAGTGAGTATTGTTTTCTCCAAGCAGTTGATGTTAGATTTCCACATATTGAAACTGTAGTAGCAAGAATTTTTAATTCATTGAAATGGCTAGTCCACATCAGTCACCTCATCATCTACTCTAGTTCTTCTTATGTATAACTAGTATCATTTTTTTGCAGCTTTTCTTTTGCCTCCGGCTTGGGACAACGCTACGGACCCACAATTCTACGCATGAACAATAAACATCAACGTATGATGATATCTGTATTGAACTAATGAGTTTACTGTATACTCCCGAGGCAAGTTTATGGGCTAAACTCTATGAGTGTCAGCTAAAAAAGCTTTGTGCTAGGTCGCCGCTGTCAACAACAGTCGAATCATCTTACTTCGATGAGCCACAACATGGCAGGTTTAAAGATCAATATACAATCCGTTATACAATTATTGTTTTGCTTGGCGATTCATTTACTGCTATTCGGATGAACCTGGCGGCCGGCGTGGTACGGTTACTACAGAATATATATGACAATGCATCTGTTTTATTTCAGATCGTTATTGTCCTGTCAATCCGTGCACTTTCATTCACTTGCTATTCATTACCGCCTGAAGAAATAGCATGCCCAAAGACCCGAAGAAACACGCATGCGCTGTTAGGGTGAGCGTCATCTGGCAAGTATTCGTATCGACTATGATCTGACTACGCGTTGCTTAGGCCTATTTTGCTATCCAACAAACGCAGTGAGTCGACTGACTGCTGATTACCTTCCCAGCTCTGGCTCAATAAAACCAGATGTACTTGTTAACATTGTCTTCCTATCGGCTGTATCCGAATCGGTGTAGCTGCGGTCAATGCCAAACATGACATCTCAACAATGACCCCTTCACGAATCATTCTGCGGGGTATTACTCAGCCTTACCTCTAGTACAAAACAAGACCTAGGATCTATTAGTACACGGCTGTATGATTCCATATATTTTGTACGTAAACGAAATCCAAATTTTTTTGAATTGGGTTTTGCTGGCATTGTGTCAGTCGGTTAATACCCAGCACTAAACTGAATGTATTTATGGCCGGTTTTGATCCTAGACCATCTCACATATTGTCAAGCTTAGTTGGCAACTAAGCTATCACTGCAATCATGGGATCATGTAACCTGAAAACGATCTCTAAAGAAAATAGGTTTTCCTGGACTTGATGATTGACTTGTATGCTTTGTACTGAACTTACCTACTTTTGAATCGATATCTCGTCACAGTATGCCGATATCATTACATTTTCTAATTTCTGATTAAATAAGATGGCGAACGAGACAAACAAATGATTTTTTTAAGCTGTCAAGCTTAAAAAGGATAACGGAAGTGTTTGCAAATCTAAAGACTGCGCTTACGGATCGAGAATCGAGCGCCGGTCATTTACACTCCCTGGATATTGGCCTGTGGCAAACGAAGAGGCAAGGGATACCATTTGGCTGACACTTAACCATCTAAACCGGTGGCATATTAGAGAAGATAGCTTGAAGCAAGCTCGTACTACAAAAATTCCGCTTGTTCCTACTGCCTTTTTTGCGCGTCTTCTGCTTTAACACAATCAACTAAACCGTGGCAAACAACGAATCGACAACAAAATTCTGGCCTCTTCTAACTCACCAGCTGATGGGGCCCTGCTGGCCTCATCAAGCCTGATGATGACGATGCCGTATTGCGCGAAGGCGGCTCGTCTAGAACACTGCTCATCAAATGACTCAATCCCATTTGTACTAAGTTGTGCTGATTGCCGCCTTAGGCGCGGTAGAGGAGCATGGCAACGGCAAAATGAAAATTAAAAAAGTAAAAAACAGAACGCGGGAGAATGAAAACGACCAGGCTGTAGGAAACGAATTTTGTTTTCGGGTCAGAGAGTTTTTTGAGAAGATGTGTACGGCTAATTTGAAATTGTCTTCAACCTTCTCTCGACTTCTGAAGCAGTGGGTACGAAAAAGGGAATTGTCGGCTGAAGGTTTTGGCCGTTGCGAAAAAACAATAATAGTTGATTTGCTTCGGAGCAGATAATTCGACGTTTGACTGCTAACGAATTCAACCGGATTCGTACAGGGTGTAAAATCCTGCTAATCGTAGGGTTCATCGCGTTTTTGTATTAGGAAATGGGTAAGGGTAAACTGAAAGACAAACATATCCTATATTTTTCAACAGATGAAAAAGACAACCTCTTCATTTTTTTTTTTGTACAATGAATAAAAGTAATAATAAAATGTCACTTGTGTACGAAGTGGCAAAGAGCCCTTAAGGGCTGTTCGGCTCCTTTACGCAAGGCGGAAGCTAAGTTAATATAACCAGAAGAAGTTAGTCGTAGGGTACGTTTTGCACATGCGCTAGACTCGTGAAAGCTTTTCATCCTACTGAGCCTTCACACTCCGAGTTGATCCTAAGCCTCATGCGGTAAAGCTGGTCATCGCCGAATCATTTATCATTGAAGTTAATCACTGCAATGACGCGGATGCTGCAGTAAAATGACCATGCTTCATATTATATATATATACAATGAAAAAAATCAAATTCCGACACATAAACATTTTTTTCTAACAATCGCAGCCACAGAAAGTAGCCCGTTGTTTTACCTATGAGAAATAAAACACCAACAGCAGGGTGGACCGGACCAACGGGTAAAATAAAAACGACACACGACATAAAATTAAGGGAAATAGCATGTTCCGAAATGTCCAGCCAATGAAGTATCTCTGTTTGGAAGTCGTGGCCGAATTTTCATTGTGTATATTCCGCTTGCTACGGTAACATGCCGTTGTCGTTAGAAGAAATGTCTTTTTAAAACCGACTTTGATAAGGAAATAAGATAACGTTTGCTCCGTAAGTGTTCTGCTGGCGCGCGATGCAGGACATCTCAATGGAAGACACACCTTGTGGAAACAAATGAAGCATTCACTAAAGGAACTTTTCGCATACAACTATTTATTAGTAAGTTTGTCTCTCGTTGAGTTTTGTCAGTTGAACGTTTTTATCTCGTCTCTATTTTACCGTATGCATATATATGTATATATAACGTACATGCGTCGAGCATCTCGAGAACGGAATAGGCAATTGTTTTGAACAATTTTCGTAATAATTACACTTTATGAAGGGAAGTTATAATGTGGAAACGATAGGACCTTAACAAAATTTAGCGGGCGTTAGAATGGAGCTACAAATATATTTTAAACACTTTTAACACAAAAAAGACATTTAGTTAATTTCAAAGATATTGCCACCGACATGTCAACAAAATGTAGTTACATGATTTACTGTGACCAGTTTATAATAGATATTGAAGACACCGGTTGATTGCTTGACTTCTGGTCTCGCGTAAGATGGTACACAGCTTAACACAAGTATATGAAAAAAAAACAAAACAAAAACTTACAAATTATCGTCGTTCGATAGAGGGAGATTACTAGGGAGAGTAACTGCAAGTTAGACACTTCCGAAAATATAGTTAGTCATTAGGCGGTTTGGTATGACGCGACCTTCGTCAACAAAACAAATGAGCCTCCTTAAATTTCGATAATGTAGGACAGAATGTTTGTTACCGTGGAAGTTAGAAAAATCGTTAACTGCCAATAGCGTACGAGCCTTGAGGTGAGATGTTTGCACGAACATGCTGTCGAAGGCAAAGCTTGTATCGGTGCATGTAAAGTGTTGTGTTACTTTGTGAACGTGTAAAGTCTATTGGGTTTCGAAATTTTGCATTAAATAGACCGACAGCTCACCAAAAGTTCTGAGATTTGTAGAACGTTGCCGAAACGTTTATTGCTCCCTGTCTTTTTCATGCGATTACGGTTGCTTGCCAAATTAAGTAAAAGATATAAGCATGAGAATAACAAGCTGCTTGCTTATATACTTGTACAACATAGCTGATGATGGATCAAGGTAAATTAAGTAGCTGTATGAAGTGACGTCTTAGATGTTGAATGAATATTTTTTGAGGTACTCTTTGAGAACAAAATTTCCATATTTTGCAACCAGCTTTAAATCATTAGCAGCATTGCAGTACGTTATAATCGATTATTTCTGAGATCAATTATTAATATTACTACCTACTTGATCTTTCAGGCATATATCGAATATTTGAATTGAGTACTTTTAAAAACCGCCATACTAATTTATGTCGAACACCGGATCGTAATAATGGTAGAAAAAGATACCGCGGAGAATTCAAATCTTTAAGAAATAAAATGGTGGTCTCCCTGGTCCGTGTTAGCGGGCGTGTCAGTGTCGTTGTACACTATATACTACGCGATGAGAACTCTGGGCACTGTACCCAATTTTTGTTGAGCTGTTTCATCATAACGTTAGACTACCTAATCAATGTGTCGCTCCGGTGAAAACTTGCCGGAACCACATGCGCTGGCGGATGGTCGCTAGGTCTCAGCACGCACGCCATTATTATCGCACCTATATTATAGAATCGATTTATAAATTTTCGCCAGCGAGTAACTTGGTTGTTGAAACTGTTCGGATCTGTCAGGTCGGTGCCTACATTTGAGGAGGTGTGCCTTGTCATTGTTAATCGGGCTGTTGCAATGCACATCGGTATAAATAAATCTTGTTGACCTTATACCCTGTTCATTTACAGACAACACATTTGTTAGTATCGTGTCGTGTGGCCGCGAATAGCAACTAACAGCTGAGCGGCTGGCAGTGAACGCCGACTGCACTGTTGCATTTCCCGCTATTCAATATTGAAGCATATCTACCTGTTTCATAAAAAAACTGTCCACAGATTCATTAATATTTACCAAGCATTTATTGCGTCAGCGGATACCTATCTTCGCTATAGTAGATCCACAGGATGACACCGACGCAACACAACGTGTCCACTGTTCTCCTGATAACATAAACTGCTATTGTTATTATTTGCATAAGCTAGAACAGTTACATCTGCTTAGGGGTATGGGTAAACCTCTACAACTCCACGCACACACATCTACAAACAATCTTTGTACGTACGTACTATTCTGGTGTTAGCAACCCTTTCACGTTAGCCGGTCGCCTAAAGAACAGCTCATAGTCCATCTGTTCTGTGTTCCTCTTCACGCATCGTGTCAGGTGCGCTTCGTTACTGAGCTATTTCCTCACTGCATCCTTAATGAGGTTTACTGCCTCCTGCTATTTGTTTGCAGGGCGGCAGTGAAGGGTTCCTTTCTCACTGTAATGTCTACTTTGTTGTTCTTTGGCCTTACCGTTGCCAGGTTACGGTGGCGACTACCATGGAGCGAATGTGATACGCGACTAACTGTTAGCTTCATCACAGCTCCCTATGTATCTATGCACCAATTTGACCCAAGCTCGGGTTCACCTAAACCGTCCGCTGTCGTTGAATGACTGATGCGCAACACACTAATTTATTACGTAACAGAGCGTCGACAGGGGTAACCTAGGGTCGTATCATAAGCAGCTCGTGGCAAAAACATCAGAGAGAAGAGGAATGGGGAGCGGACTAAGTGAAAACGGATGTGGAGGCCCATGTGATTCAATTGCTTTCATAATTTCGTTAAAATCGGTAATTAATCGGGCTGCAGAGGTTTGTGGGCGCAGTTCTGTTTTATAGCCGTATGCGTATAAGGACAGGAGGTTCGACGTCAAGATCGAAGTACTTATATGTCTAACGGTGTCAGCTCAATTGCGAATAACAGCCGCGACAGTAAACGTTATTCTACGCTACGCAGGGACGAAAAGTTTCACCGGCCAAAATGGCCGAATGGCTGCGCTTCAAAGGAAAATCAATAGCGCTTTGCCGATAAGTGAACGTTTCAATGATAGCAAGTAGCACTCTTTTACAGCCTATGGCAATTATAGCTGGAAATGACTAAGCAAGTCTATCAGAGGCTAAGGACTGCTCGCGTCGCGTTTCCTACGTCACCTCTCCATCGATCCTTGCGTATGATTTGAACACGGCTGATAAAACACTTCTGCTGCACTGTTATCGTGAGTATTAGCTACGCTAATTAAAAGTTTGGAGGAAAGTTACTCGGACGCAAAGTGTATCACATTTGAATAGGGTAAACGCTGTTAAAATGTATAATAAATCAGTTAATAATAATAACACGGAGACCGATCCGACAATGATCCCCAATGGATAGAATCCGTAGATTGCCACAAACGATAATATGTTTCCAACTTGCAGATTTTGTTCCCAGAGAATTTTTTTTTCTAAATGATCGAATCGAGTATGAACGTCCTGCTGATAAAGAGGTCTTATTACGCGAATTTTCAAAGCAACGGTGAGCAGAGAAAAATTCTCAGACAGTTTGTTAATGGAGTTACATCCACCAATTATTGTTGTTTGGATAACTCCAAGACCTTAAAGGCATTGACACTTCCGTATCACTTACATAAACGTTGAATAAACAATAAGCATCGCATTGTTCTACATATTTAATAGTGACACGCGGATCTGTCAGGTGGGTCCACTGGCCATCTATATGCGAAGTCGACGGCAAGGGACGTCAAGCCATCTCGATACCAGCGTGAATCCTGCCGAAAAATCCTAATCGCGATAACGAAGAGGCACATGTTTTTTCCCATAGAAAGAACATGCCAAACGCTTCTGTTACGTTTTGCGTACCCCTGATAAGCCTATTGGTTCTGACCAATTATCGCGCAGATACAGCCTAACTATAGAGAACTGTCGTCAGGTCACCGGACGTTGACTTGTTTGATAGGCGTATGCTGATTAACTCTCCAATGTTGACCATACGAACAGCGGGACGTCGCATGTCCAACGTCCGATATCCATTCTTCTACTGCCAGCCAGTTTCGAGTGTTCATTAGGATGTCGCTATTTACCGACTCGGTGTGGCTTTTTGATTGTCACTCTGGTATTTTTTATGCTAATCTCATCATCATTACTATTATTGCTATTTTAGTTGCAGAGCTGCTCGAGTAGCAATAACAAGATGAATTGTTTTTACGTATCATGATAACAGTCAAGCAGCAGGTCCCATCTTCCCGGAACCATCGTCCCCCTTCTACGCAGCATCGGTGTTCTGTCTGCTCTATATATGTATGCGTGCGTTCTCTCAGAATGATATGGCATGGTCGTATATGTAACCACAAGTAACAATAAACACAGCAACAACAACAGCGCCAAGAATAAGAAGAAAAACGAGGAACCTCAATGCAACTAGCATAGATTGCTGTCTGGAGGGTATCGTGACCAGTCTGTTGATAGGCTGAATAAGTAGTGTAAACCAGTGACTCACATGACTTGCAGTATCCTATTTACGTGCGTAGTTTGATACGCGACAAAAGAACGGATTCGGATTTAATACGTTGAAAGCCTAACAATCAGTCCAAAAGGTGCAAAAAAAAACAAGACAAACCATCGGGCTTTATGTGGACGATGCAGCTGGCGATAGATACTTCTCTCTCAAAAACAAACTGCTAATTATAGCACTGAAAGCCCGCGATTAATAGAAATGGCTTTTTGTGTCGTTTAAATCAGCCTTCTAACCCTTTAAGTCAAATCCCTGTTGTTGATTTTCGCTTATTGTTATAGAAATTTTCCTCTGACGCTTCGGAAAACATTAACGCACCATGTATAATCGTTTTTATTCACAAATAATCGGCGCAAATGCATTGAATACCAGCTGATTCAGAAGTCGGATTTCCTGCCTTCGCCGCTTTTGGGTTTGTGCTTCATTCTAGACAGAACGTAAAAATTACGGGATTACAAGAGTGCACCCTACGTGATGTATTTGCTTGGCATAGAATTTCAATTTATTACTATATGTCTCACATGTTCTCATTGTCACATTTTTTTGTGCATTTTGCTATTTTCCTGAATCCCTCTGTCTAGAGGCTGGATCTAAACATGATTTTTATCATCAGCTTACACTCTGGGTAAATGCACAGATCTCTCACGGAATCGTAAGGCCTGCAGCGCTTCTAACGCCCACTCGGTCGTTTTTCGTTTCACCATAAGGGACAATAATGAAACGTGTAATATAGTGTTCGTAGACGTAGACGTAGCTGCTACCGAGTCACTGTCAGCGACCTTATTCAGATGAAAATGTTTTCCTTCTATCCATTTCACACTCGTAATAGCCAATAGTCGATATTAAAGCAGTTGGCCAAACCGCACAAAGCTACACGAGAATACGGTCATAGCAATGCGTCAGATAGATTCTTGGCAATGCGGATGATACTCGCGGGCGTCAAGATACTTAAATGAAGAACCAATAACGGAAAACTGTGATCCTACTTCGCCTGCTGGTTTCCAACTTAACCTCGAAACTTTGTTTTTTTTTTCATAAGTTTCATAAGAACGCGTTTAGCAGATATTTTTTGGTTTCGTTTTCCCACTTTGTTCACATAAATCTGCCAAGCACGTGTGAGCTGAACGCCGCACCTGGCAGGGTCTAGCTCCTAAGCTAAGCGGTCGATCTTCGTTCGATTTCTGTGCACGTGCGCTACAGCGAACCAAAAAAGTAGCTGTTCAACTCATTGACATATAATGAAGCATAATGAAGCCGACTTATTTCTTGACAAAGTTCCAGCTTGTCTGATATCGGCCAAGGCGAAACTATTTCAACAACGGATAATAACAATAACCGTGTACACATGCCGCTTACATGTGTTTCTGTCATTACTAGCCGTCGCTTGGCAAATCTCGTTTAGTTTTTTCTCTAATGGAATTATGGAATTCACATTAACGAATGATAACATGGGCGTACTCTGTCGAACGATAGGTAGGCTTTGATTATTTCTGTGACCACTTCCTTTTGTCCAGTAAAAATGAGAAAAACCCACTGTGGTTCGCACTAGAGCTTCATGATAATCCGATTTATAGACAAGACAATATCTTATGGTCTTTACGTCGGTTCTCGTTCGACCGTACAACGTTACATAAAAAGGATAGAAGATTAAACTAGACATCATGAAATATGCGATAAGCGTTTCGGCATATGATTTCCACGTTTTGGGAGACAGGATCACGGTAGGCGATTTCGGATGATGCTTGCCATTATCGTAACTAAGGCCACCAAATGCTTCCCTTTGTTTTATTTAGGCGGGTAAAAGTGGTGAAGTACCCGATTCACGATAACTAAAATATCATATGATATAATACAACTGATAAGCAGAAGCGCTCAGAAGAATTCGGCAATGGCTTAAGTAAAGCTCGGCCCATGGATAAGAGTTATCGTTGAAATAATATCTGCTGTATGTAAAATAGTACATACAATTTCATGATACTCCTATATGTACTCTTTAAACAAATATATGTTCTTCTTGCTTACGTTACTTACTATTAATACCTTTGTCTTTTTAGCTGTTATATAATATATGTGAGTTAGAAGGTATTTTTATTTAATAAAGTTATGACAGTTTCGACCGGTTCGTCTTGCGCGAACTGATTTGACTTAGACGAAAACACTATTTGGTTCCAGATATTAAAACCCTGAAGGATCAGAAAAATGATAAAATAATAATTCACTCTCCTGCCTGATACTCCACGATTCCCCCTCGAGCCCCTACTGGGGGAGGTTTTTGAACCAGTGCTAAAGTGATAAGTGATACCGAGCCATGTCGTAGAAGGAATAGTTGACAATACAACAGTACTATAGCACAATTAGCGCTTACCCTGTTCTTTGCTTGTTAAAGCAAAGATCGCAGATGAAAAGAAAGAAAAAGAAGAAAACGTTTAACGATGTATATAATCAAATCAGTTTTCGTTGTTTTGTTACGTACGTATCCGTCAAAAGAAAAACATTGGCGTAATACGTAAGCATAGTTACTGAGCCATCGCTGATTGTTTACTCAAAACAAGCTCTAATTAACAGAAAATTTTGTCTGCCCCATAGCTATACGAAAAAAGTTGTTAATATCACTATACGTGTCTATCAAATGTGTATTCGAAGTAAATAATATGCACTCGCTTGATCTTTGCTTAAATTCCAAAATTTGTCCGGTCGTCGATATGAACCGATCGCATAGGTTAATATTCAATTGACTGTAACATTCCGACTTTCTTTTTGGAACGTTACTACGGCAATTTACTTTTTGGGCTAATTTTTTTATTTCTTCTGACATCTGTCGCATACAAGGTTAAATATTTCCTGGTGTCGCTTCTAAATGGTTGCCACTCTAAAACCAAATACCAAATGCATAGCGCGTAGTAGCACTAATGACGCTTTTACCTGTCAATTCAACGAGAAGCGCTGTAAGTAAATAAAATGAGAAGTTTTACTGATATATCAGATACCTCAGCGTAAACTAGTTCCACCAAACTTTACACACGACTATACATATATAGAGCTCTATATATGTGCTTCTAGATCGAGTCAGTCATGTCGCAAGCCTTTCCTTAAGCTAACAGACTTAGATTGCATTTTATCTTCAACTTCAACAAGTTATATTATGAGTCTAGGAATTGAGATCTCACATCAGCACGCCACAACTTTTTGGATGACTTAACGCAAAATATTGCGAAAAACGTAATAATGCTTTGCTTATGATAAACACTTCTGGCGTTAGGCGAGCATTTCCAACGCGTCTCGTATATTTGGCACTGTCATGTTGCCACTATAATGTATAACTTAATGTACCACATTAATTTAAAAATTACGCGACTTCCAAAACGTGGCATTTTGTTTCCTAATGGCCTACACAATAGTAAGTCGCTTGGAAGATTTAGTAAAAAGCGTTTTGTATGATAGTAATAACAATTTGGGAAATTAATTAACTATATTCTTTATTTTGGTAAATACGCTGGCTTGCAACACACATTTAGATTACTTCCTTACCTTAGATATCCCGAAGGGATCCGGCTGTTTCTTCTCTCCTCTGTTAGTTAGTATTCCCAGTGGCGCTTGTAATTGACTGTGAGTTAAACTCTTCGCAAAGCGGGACACATCACAGATGTCGATACAATAGATTACAGGCGGCCACCGATATAAAAATATGCCTCTCAAGGCCAACTAGACGTCTTTCGCTGGTCCGCTCTGGCTTTATCATAATTAGCCAATCACGAGCTGATCTATCATTCGGCTTCTGTGTTCACTGAATACGGTGCCAGTAACTAAAAGTGGTCGTCTTACGGAAGCTTCTAGGGAAGTTTGTATTCCTGTATCATTACACTAAGAGCATTTCTGTTTCTCGATTTACCGACGCCGGAGACGCCCGTTTTACGCCAAATCGATACGTTTAAAAATGCCGCTCTACCACGCGGCGCGAACACGTCGGTCATAACGGTAAATAAGAAGAGAGACTCTTTCCGTTACAGCTCGTCTGGCGTAATCATGTGGCATCTTCATAAGTAAAAATAACTTCGCATTGACACTCATGGTAGTCGCCGCCGCCGCCGCCGCCGCTGCTGCTATCGACGATTGCGAACGATGATGGCCAATGTTCTGAGCATGGAAATTGCGCAGTTCTCCTCTGTCATCTTCGTGTTACATCGCCATAACTTGTTCGTATTCTCGAACGCCGTTGACCTACTGGCAAAGACAAAATCGCCCATTAACCCTTCACAGATAATAGCAAAAAAGCGTTGTAAACAATTCGAATCAGCATCAACCACAAACCCACTAAACACTCAGGTCCGAACAGCGGACCGCTCTTCGTCTATTTTCTACAAGAAGCTCTAACAACAAACGAACTCTCGACGATTTACGTCGATAGCGGTTCCAGTTCGCTGAAGCCGCGATTTCACATAGCCGGCCATGGCCAAGTAACCAAGTGCGTACTATGCCGGACCAGGATGTGCTCTCAGCGTACTTTAAACAGTTAACCAGTATTAACCGTGTAGGCTATGAATGTGTGTGGACCATCACCAATCAACAAGTAATTGTCTCTCTCCGCCCTACTGACACAGCAATATCGATTTGCCGCAACTTTCCTGCTCTATTTTTTCTGTTACTATTGTTGTTTCTATTTTCGCTGTTACTGCGGTTTTCGTTGTCATTGTTACTGCCAATGTTTCTGCGGTATATTTCCGGCTAATACCACCTCTACTCCGTAACCATTCCACAAAGTAGTGTTTATCGATACAAACAAAACACACGCAGCGACGCACGAGGCTACTCGATGGACTATGCTAACGAACTCAACTTTGCTAATAAGACTCAGTTAACTCTGCTCCCGGGGCAGAGTTGCAGGCAGATTCCAACATCGCCCCGCAGTTACCAGCGCACTCAGACGTTTCTGTGAAGGACAACATTTCGTCGTTGTCTGTAGCGTGTTTGTCATCGATGCGCTTCGCTAACTGCGATGTTCAACCTCACATAAACTTACAATTTATTCGGCCTTAGTAGATATTAAAACCAGTTTACTACAAGCACCCTGGGGATATTAATACGATGATAATTCCTGCTGCTATCAACAATTAGGACCTCTGTCCAGCTGCACTTGGGTGACGGCGCAACGCACCTGCATTCAATTTTTTTCACCGCTCAAACACTGTTTGCTCCTGAATAAATCGATGCCAATGTTTAACGCCGCTGTTGTCCATAAGCTGCGTAAACGGTTACTTGATTAGCCACTAGGCGACTGGCCAAAGGATGCGGTTTATATTGGATTCGTTGTCCCAGCATTTATATTGTTTATGTGATTAGATTCATGGTGATGCCGTTGGTTCTGCGATTGATGCTAAACAATAAAGGCCAGTCATCAGTTTCGTGGCGCCCCGGTCGAGTTCCCCTCGACGCTGAACGGGCGAACCGTTCAGCGACGTGTCGACGCAGTGTTCCCGTATCGTGTAGAGCGCCGTCTACGAGCATCCGCTCCACTGTCCGCTGCCACTGGCCATAACGAGCTGGCAGTAGGGCTGAACACACATCCGGCAGAACAGCTAGTGCTATAGTAACTACTGGAGCGCGACAAAGCACACGGTTCTCTCTTCCTCTCCACTACGTTTTTTCCTTCTTCCCCAAATCGTACTTGCGGCACACTAAACCCGAAACGAACGTCGCTGAAATGAGAAAGAGGGATACATTGAGGGAGAGAAAGAAGATCTGGCGGACAAAGCGGACCGAACCTACGGCAGACCGTATGGCCGACGCTGACTATGGCGACTCACGCGTACTTCAACCTGCTGCATTTCATCATGCCATACCACTGGTGCTATCAGCGCTGTTACCACAGCCGGCTTTATGAGCTTCTCCTTTACGTTCATTTCATAGCAGCTGATCTTCCGATCGACGTGTATGTGTGTATGTTTGTAAAAAAAGTATAGACAGAGGGTCGGACACAGCATCCGCCTTAACCAACTTCACCATCAGGTAGATCCAACAGGCCAAAGAGAACGGTGGGCAGCCACCTCAATACTTCACGATGTCAGCAGTCAGTCTCTGGGCCGCTGGCAAAACCGGAAAACGAAAAGAGGGAGCGAGGCAGACATTTTTCACAGTAAAGGCAGACCCCTGTGAATAGACTACTCACATACGCGCACGATGCTAATGGAAGCGTGCAGTTGTGACCTGACAAACAAACAAGATGGCGTTGCGCTGTGGGAGCGCTGCTGTCACAAATACATAATAGCCCGGCCAAGTGGCAATGTCGTCTCAGACCAGAATGGTATGGCTGCGCCTGGCAGAGTCGATGGACCGACAGTCCCGTGCTTGGTTAGAGTTGGTAGCTCGCAGTTCGGCCAGAAACCCAGCGGTCAGGCTACGTTAACTCCTCTAACGACTTTTGGCTTATCGTTGTCGACAACGTGAAGAGTGCAACGTGTCGAGCCGAGGGCCGATCCAGCGAAGCTTCAACGGAGCCAGGAGTGGTAAGCAAGAAAGCGGCTTCCACTACCTCCACTTTTCGCTTGTGGTTCGCTATTGTACAAAATGTATCCTATGAGTTTTAAGAAAAATCGTATATATATATATATATATATATATATATATATATAGTTATAGGAACCATAGTTAGGACAGCATAGTTTTGTCAGTGAAGCCGATGAACATCTGCTTGCTGCCAAATTTAGGATCATTTAAATTAACATGGTGTTCGTAAGTGGACGGCGTCAGTACTCACAACTGGTACTGACCGTAAGGCTAGAGATATCTATTCAGGTCAACAGCTCCAAGAGGCATCGTCGCCGGGTGAGGGACACACGAAGCGTCTGCATCTGTACTAGCAGCAGTAACAAAAACGGCACCTGGCGTTGCGAACGTGCTGCCTCTATTGCACCAAATCGAGACACAATATTAATTAAAAGAAAGTACATGCCGGCCAGCTGGCTAGCGTTGACTGGCTTTCGATGAATGGCTGGCGAGCGACCGCAAGCCGCTGGATCGGCGACGTGTGTCGAATACAGCGCGAGACAAATCAGTAGCTTAGCCCAGGTTGCCAAAAGCACCTAGCAAATATAGGTGGCGTTGCCTTACAAAAACAGATTGACAACGGTACAAGCGATCGGCGAGCTGCGTTGACATGGCCTACCAGTGGAACATAGGCCTCTGCCTTGCTAACTGCTGAGCGCTCGCGTACTGAGTCGACTATTTCCTACGTGTCTAGTTGTCGCTATACTTTTGCTTTTCAACGCGCTACGAATCGCGCGACACACAGCTAGTGTGCTTGCTGCTCGTGATAGCAGCTGGTGGCACTACACTGTATAATTTTTCCTTTGGCTATATTAACTATTTCGAGTGTAGGGTTCGGAATTGGGTCGGCATTATATTCAATGGCTAGCCTCGTCCAGTGCGAAGCAACGGTATTTGTTCCATAAATCAAATCCAGGATTTATCGCTAAGTTTAGCAAACAGGAGCCGCATGATTGAGCCTGTTCTATGACTCCACTCTTCTGCATCCAAACGTAGAACAGCTCTCCTGGACAGTGGACCCGATTTCTCTCGAGTCGATTCTCGGGAACGAATGCCGTTGGCCGCCTCAACAGTGGCGGACTGATATTGGCAATAACAGCTGGTTGTGGGACGGCGCGGTTTTGACCACCAGGGCTTCGTTAATAGTATTCTACTGTCCTATCTTATACTTTCATCGCTCTTTTGCTGTTGACGTTATGCCGTGTTTTTTCTCCACATAGCTGACAAAAAACCTAAACAGCAAAGCCATTTCGCAGGAAGGGATTATCATACATTTAAAAAAAGCTAGCTAAACGTCTTGTATATTCAAGGGGTATGCAAGTAAATAGAAATGACGCCAAAGCGTCCGATCATGCCTTAATTTTGTGATCTGATAGACATATCGTTAACATTATGCATGCATTTATTTGATGCACGCTTCGTTCACCCGTGAACTTTACTTCGCCAGAAAAGCAAATCACAATGTGAGACCTATACCGGCAACAAGGTGCCGAAAAAAGTTCAACGATTTGTTAGCGTTATATCTTAAAGATCTTCGTTACTATGAACGAGAAGTATAGCATGATACGCCTAAATACGAAAAATGCGTTTATCAAAAATGATAAGTCTCAATATACACAAAATTAACGCATTTCGATCATTCTACCTAATGCAACACTCGTATCCACTCTATGCTGAGTGTTGATGTGGGTTAATCAGTTAGTTAATAATGATTTTGTTGTGGAATCGACATGCGCTACAGCGATAGCCCAAGTATTCCTTAGAAGCGGCAGTCAGTATTCGAACGTGTTGAATCGACAACAAATAACGTCATGGCTTCGATTAATGTTTTGTTCATTATGCAGTTTGGTCAAGCTGACCGATGTCGTTCGAACACAGGAGCCTACAATACCCCATGAAATTCGATGAATCAATCAACACGTCTTACTCTGTGTTAGATGTATATATATAGTTGCGACACCAACCGCTAAAATACTTAGTCCTAGGTATTTTCACTAGCATCACTATTTAAGGGCGTGTAAAGTGGTAAGTAACAAAGGCATCGTCGCTGCAACTGGTGGTAGCGAGTCCTCGGAGCTAAGTTGACGGGTAACTACTCAAGTCGAGGACGGACGAAATGCTCGACTGAATTATAAAGCTATGGTCTACGGTGGAACATTGTATAGATGGCGTGAAGGATGCCGTATCGCTGCGGAAGCTAACGTTTCTTGACTACTTGAGATTTAACTAATGTATCCGGGCTAACGACATAAATGCTTATTCGGGCTTGCTCATGCATATTTTTTCTTGGTCCAAGTCAGTACTAGTAAAATTCGCTGCAAGCAATAAAGCGACGTGGAATGAGTTCAAGACACGTCTATTTTAGCGATTTCCGCAACATGACCTACCTCACGCCGAATGATATTATGAGCAAGTTCAGGGGATTATGAACGCCTGTACGTGTTTGCCCAACGTAAACGGTTCCTGCTGCAGAGCACCTGGTCGCTGCTTCGAATTTTGAGACGTTCCTAGAAAACGTTACGGAATCGTGTTGGTGTGACGACTTCAAAGGCCATCTTATTGTAGTGTCCTCGCTTGACTTCGCGACTTTTGTAAAACTTGGATGTACCGATGTGTACTTAAACCCGAAACGTCGGCGTACGCGCTAGATACAACTTCCGCTATGTGCTGTGATGTGTGCAGTACGAGTTCTAAGTTAGGCATCGCGGTGCTGCCAAGTGGCAGATTCTATGCACTATGATACGGGAGGAAAAATGCGATTCGGATGCGAAGCTCCTGTTTGTGCTCACGATCGAGTTGAAGGCTTCGAGGTGGCTGATATCCGGAGGGTGAAACTGACAAATTTTTCATCTGAGCGAAAGATGAAAAGTAGAGGTTCCGGGATATATAGTCGACAAAAACACCAACGTGCTTTTGTTTCGAATCACAGCTTTAGTGCGATTCCGGGCTAATCAAAGCTGTGTTCTGCCCTGTCATTCTGAAAAGGCCTGTGGACATGTAGGCATTAAAAATACTATACAGCGTATACTTAAGGGCTTTCATACTGGCCTTGGACTACACAGATACATTGCGTTGGAGGAATTGAGCAAAAATGTTGGAAATGGTCGGACAACATTCCTGCAACTCTAGATGGTTGGGTATTATGTGCTATGTATGCCTAAGGAGTTGGTATCGTTAAAGGAAGGTTAGTAAAAAAAAAAACGTTATGGTTTGGACACGTACGTAGCGCACCGGACAGGGGTTTACGACATGTATTAATAGTGCATTTAGTTCTTGTATGCTGAACTTGACACCATGCCCGGATTAAATCCTCGCGCTGTTTAATGCTTCAAAAATTAACATACATTTTAACCCTGGCCTTTGAATCACTTCCGACTCCCGATATTCTTCGAACACGATGTACACAAAAACTGAGTCCTGTATTCAAACTACTTATAACTTTCGGTGTTTCTCGAATACACTACATACAAAAAAATACCAGCCGATACTTCTTCAGGATGATTTGCACGACTACCAGAAATGTCATATAGACCTTTAGCTCTAAGTAAATAGAAAACTTAGACGAAACAAGATTTTATCTATTTTAGCCGTTTTACTGAAAGCAAGTGCTTTCCCAAAATAGAAAGTGTTTTGACAACCAGCTCGTCGATTGATAGTCTTCGAAGATCATTAAGGAAAATAAATAGCGTATAGTCGATCGCATTTTATAAACAACTCGTGCTTGATTGCAATCGTAACACAGCATCTGTAAGTATAAAGACTTCATTTATTCACATAGGTTGTGTACTATATGTTTGAATCTGAGCATTAGCGTTCGTAATTAATTGTAGATTTTTTGTACGACGAAATGTGCGATTACGCAAAGCTTCTCAAGTACTAGTACCTCGTACTCCAGTAGTGTTTGTTTCCCGCACTAGTCTGCATATTTTTGGCTACTTGTTAAACAAAGTAAACGTAACTTTAGTCAGCTAATAAGCATATCCATAGTATGACTACCATTACCTTTCAAAGACCCTGTGGCTAATATCATCCCAATGACATCTGAAACTTTGTCCCAAATGAACCGCCAAAGATCTTCTGCAAATAACCTCGGACCTGATCGACGCTGTTCCGCCGATTTGTTTAATCCACGGACCCCGACAACCCTAGGCGTTTAGTTATTATCGTCAAAAGGCGCGTGTGGTCACGACGACAATCTCAACAAATGAATTAAGGAAAACGGTGGTGAACTGTGATAATTGTAAAAACACGTTTGTCGATGTTCTGTATTACCGAACTGGAATTCGTTACTAGGTTCTTTCGGAAGGGTATTTTACGACATTATCTTTGTATATAATTTCTTCGCCCACATCGCTCAACAGTCGTGTGACGCTCAGGACAATGGCTGATGTTCAAAAGCACTCGGTACACACGCTTGTGTTCCGTTCGTTGAAACGTAGTCATGACATGTTCATATGTGAGGAGGGCGCCTTGCCCCCTATTGATGAGAAAGCGCACAAATTGCGTGTGGGAACTAAAGGCAGAGACGAGTACGGGCCAGTGATGCATCTCGTCAGTGAGGGTTCCCGTCAAAGATCGGTTAGCTCTACGACCAATAGCGGTGCTCACAACAAATCAGACGCTGGAAGCAGCGATAACTCCTCTGGGCCTTTGGTTCTCGCCGGACAAGGCAATGTTGGGAACCAGCAACAACTGACTGCTCAGATGTTGAAAAAACCTTCGATTCCGAAGCCTACATGGCACCCTCCATGGAAGCTGTATCGTGTTATCTCCGGGCACACTGGCTGGGTGCGCTGCGTAGCATTCGATCCAACTAACGAATGGTTCTGCACCGGTTCCAACGACCGTATCATCAAGATCTGGGACCTGGCCAGTGGGAAACTTAAGCTATCCTTAACAGGACACATTTCGGGCGTACGCGGACTTGCTGTCAGTCAACACCACCCATACTTGTTTAGTTGTGGCGAAGACAAACAGGTACATACTCTGTTTCGAGACATTAACAAAAAACAACGAAGCGTACCAAAAATGGATAAGAGACAGGCGTAGCTTGTGAATTAATTTGTGAAAGTAAAGTGAAAAAATGCAATACTGGGGTAATGTAAAAATTTATGTAAAGTGTCCCATACTCGATTTTTTTCCTAAATGTTTAACGTGAAGAATATTTCTATTCACACTAATGCAAAATTTTGAATATCAGGATACATTAATTGCGGGATCGAATGGGTTATCATTGATTGGCACTGTTAATGGTTCCTTCATATTCAGGAATTTTCATTTGTTTCAAGTGCAAAGTAAATTTTTTAAGTGATCGATAGATACTTTGTTGTTCGCCTTTATTTTATGTGACAATTTGTACTAAAATATTGGTAAAGTATTATTTTCGTTATTGCTAAAAAGCCCTTAATGCTATGTTAAACGTAATGTGATCATTTCGTTTTTATTCCTCAGCTATGTAAGCTACATATACTTCTGAAAATCAATATCGATACCTCTCTGTAAATATTGTTTGAAAGAAGTTTATAGAAGTACCACTTCCCATATACGGCTATTTTAGGAAATTTCGAGCTTCATCCAGTTTCGTGACCAACCAGCTCGCGCAGTACTTACGGAAAATGCATATTCTTAGATCATCCAGTTTCGTGGTCAACCAGCTCGCGCGGTACTTACGGAAAATGCATATTCTTAGATTTTTTATTTATGGGTGGCGAGTATTAACAGAGCTAGCGTCCATCCAAGATCATACGTATTACCTGTATTTAATTTATTTTTCATTTGTGTATCTATATTTGTTTTTTTTTTGCATAGGTGAAATGTTGGGATCTTGAACAAAACAAAGTTATAAGGCACTACCATGGCCATCTCTCAGGCGTGTATACGATTGGCTTACATCCGACTATTGACAATGTGATCATCACTGGTGGACGGGATTCGACTGCTCGTGTATGGGACATGCGGACAAAGGCCAATATTCATGTCCTATCCGGACACACAAATACGGTGGCCAGTGTCCTTGTTCAGGCCACTGAACCGCAAGTTGTGTCAGGGAGTCACGACTCAACAATACGGCTTTGGGACATCGTTGCAGGTAAAACCCGCGTAACGCTAACACACCATAAAAAATCCGTTCGTGCGCTTGTACTTCATCCGAAGTTGAACATGTTCGCTTCTGGAGCGCCAGACAACATCAAGCAATGGATGTGTCCGGATGGGAAATTCATTCAGAATCTAAGTGGGCATAATACGATTGTCAATTGCCTAGCAATGAACGAGGACGGTGTTCTTGTGTCAGGAGGTGATAACGGCTCGCTTCAATTTTGGGACTGGAAAACGGGTTACAACTTCCAGAAACTAACAACTCCAGTACAGCCAGGTTCGATCGATAGTGAAGCTGGAATTTTTGCTATGAGCTTTGACCTGTCAGGAACACGGCTAGTAACCTGCGAGGCGGATAAGACAATCAAGATCTTTAAGGAAGATGAGACCGCCACCGAGGAAACGCATCCGATCAACTGGCGACCTGAGATTATCCGACGAAAAAAATTCTAAAACCAAAGTCAATGTCTTCCGGCTTATGCCGCCCAAAGTATAAAAATACACTGTATATCGTGATTGACCCACAGCACTTTTGAATACAGCTCAATTAGGCCAGGATCAGCTGGCATATATGTAACAAATGTATATTATGAAACTAAGGTAAATATAAACTATACGATATATACTTAATTGTAAACATATCAAGATGTTGTTTTAATTTATATAAATAATTTATCGCTAGAAAATCTAGTTCAGGAATTCCCTGCGACACTTTTTATTACAAAGTAAATAGAAAACATCCGTCAAATAATAGTAGTGTGATTTGGTAAGCCATCACCCATCTCCTGGAAAACTATCGGTGTCTTCACTGAAATCAACAATAAACAAGAAAACTTTTTGTTATATACACCAAAGATGATATGATGTCCCACGACCGAAGGTAACAAGATCTGTCAGGTTGCTAGCTCAATATATTTTGTTGAAACTATCTGTTTATCCGATGCAAAAGTTCGTATTGCGCATTTGACAGTAATGCGTAGAACGCTATGTGAATAATCTCGAAATATCCTATAAATAGTTGTTGTTAATGGCATTGTTCCAATGAATATGGACACGTTTTAGTACTTTTCTTTTTATATAAATGATCTCTTGCGTATATTCGCTCTTCATATTTGAATCAGATCGAGCAAACATTATTGTAAGGTGAATCTGAGGTTTTTATGGCGTAACGTCATAAAAACGCTAAAAATACGTTCCGGTATGCAGTGAAGATTGCCACGATTTAGTCAATAATTTCTTGGTCAGAGCCAGAGTGATATTTGGCCATTAACGCTAAGCAAAGAAGTTAGAAACACACAATGCGCTCACCAAATTATCTTTCACTTGCTTCACCTGCAAATAGTGCTCATGTGTGGGATCTTGCCTATCGCGAAGATACCTGTCGACGTAAACGAGTCCATGAGAGCCACTTGATGAGTAGTTGTCGAGAAACGGTTTCTGTAAGAGCTTCTCCTGAAAGTCTATGAGGAAATATACCCATGGAGTCAGGATCGAACCGTCTGAGATCTCGACTGGTTCTTGCTGTCGAACATAGTAACTAAGAGAACATAACACAAACGGATAAGTGACCGTTTAAACGGCAAGTACAGGGTGAACCTGAAAGAAACCCTCGGCATACTTTATTTTCGGGTGTTTACAGATAATGAATTGTATAAGTAAATTAAATTGAAATTATATCAACACTACGTAGCTTGCGTATAGGGTAAACCATGAATAACTTCATTCTACTAAGACGTAATGTCGTAATAACAGGTATTAACAACAGTATTATTTTTATTTATCGTAGATATTGTAACCTTTGTACATTTATTTTTCATTTGGTAAAAATAAATGTATAAATGTTAAGCGATCATTTAAGAGCAAACATCTTTGCAGAATGCAGTCATATGTGATACATAATTTTTAAGGCGAAGAATAGTTTTTAAGCCATAAAGAAGTTCCCGGACATTGTTTGTAAATATATGCTATATATTCCCAGCGATCTTACAAAGTGACCTTCAAGATCTTAAATTGAGCACACTCGTGGACCTTTAATATCGGCGTGCCCTTATATTTAAAATATAAGCGCGACAAAAATGTGTCTACAAAATCTGAAATAGACTCGAATTGTGCGACCTCTATATTTGCTTTTGTTGCTCTCGTATGATTTTATTTCCATCATAGTCAATTAGAATTACTGACATACGCCATAACGTATGTAACGTTTTTTTTACTCACATGTAGTATTTGCCCTTCGTTGGCTAAATTTATTTTAGGCCTTCGCAATTCATATGAAATATCGCAAATAGAAATTCAATTTTTATTTATACGAAATTAATATATAAATTGAAAATTTGTTTTTTCTTTTTTTTTTTTTGGTATTTGACGTTGTAGCCCATTTTTGTTTGTTCAACTGTATTTTTAAGTCTTTTAATGTGGTTGGTTTTTGGAGTAGACTTTGTTTGCAAGGTATCCTAACATTTAAATGTCTATTGGCATCAGGCCTGCGCAACGGCCAAGGTATTTTATGGGATCTTTCCGCTCAATCCGTATGAAGATATATTCTTACATCACGATGATAGTGTGTAGCTGCTTGGAAATAAAATTCTTCATCTTCACCAAAGTCCTCCCAAATACGGTAAAACGAGTGTGATAAAACGGATTCTTAGAGTAAATTCAAGTAATTGGAACCGGTGTATAGATTTTTTTGGGACACCCTGTATATGAGGCGGTCGATTGATCGGCTTCTGGTCATAAAAGAGTAGGAGATTGCCGCCTTAAGTCCTACAAACTACGCATGCTACATACTCAGCAGAGTGAATAAGGAAAGTATGTACATATATTTATAATCTTGATTTTAATGAACAAACACTTGAATTTTACCTTGGGGATTTCCAGTTTATGCGGCAACCCTGCAATCGGGAATAAAGACTATGACTCTGTGCACACTGAGTCCCATCGAAATCAAAGGTTTAGAGAAACCAGACGCAGCCATTAAGCTATCCACTTACTTTGGGTGATTTTCGAGGTCGTCAAGTGCCGTGAGCATATCATCGTTAACACTGTAGACTTCACCATGTATCCGATGACCAGTGCCGGGCTTGTATAGGAGATAGGGAATATTGAATGAAGAGGCGATTACTAATGGAAATTGATGAACTGTGCGACCGTTGCTAACGAATTTAGCAACTTTATTGTTCTTGGTTGTAATGACGTGATGACTGGGTTCGCCTTTTTTCAGTGTTCCATACACAAACACCCAGTGCGTCATTGCTGCTCGTCGAAGCCCACTTAGGATCATGCGCGTTTCATATACTACAATAAGGATTAGTTATCCGCCTTTATAAAGATGATCTAAAACAATACAGTTGTTTGTTGTTCGAATTGTGGAATCGAGCTAGAGCAGAATTCTTTGAAAAGGATGATCACGAACGACGGTATCTCGTGACACACACAAATCCAAACTGTAGCCGATAATCATGGGCAACGATGTTTCCGTTCGCTGTTGGGAACCGGCGGCCATATGCGAGAATGCAGTGGGCGAGAGTTATAAACAGAGGGTTATCAAAGAGAGACGTGTCGCGTTCGGCAAACCGAGAGGAAATGCGCTGTCCGTAGTCAATGTGAGTGAACAAAGATAATGTTGACAATACAAATGTCAATCGATCAATTTAATTTATTCACATATGTCAGGCAGCATCTAAGCACTTATGATACGTACATTTATAACAATTTTCAATCTGTATATAGATGGGTATAACGGCAATGGTGCCTTGTAAGCACGAATGTAATTAGTTCGTTGCACATGGTAAGAGCATTTTTCAACAAGTGTCGATCCAGAACTTGGAGCAGAGGGAAACGTGGATTTAGTAGAACTGCGGTTGAAAATGCCGGCTGAAGCCACGTAGTATGGAATCCGCTCAATCATAGAGACCGAATAAAGGTTTTCAAAAATAAACAGCCACATAGACCTCCAAACAGAATAAAACTGCGCACATGGGCACACGTTCACGTAATGACTTATTTGTCGAAACCGTCACTTTTAATGGAATTGTTGTTAGCATATGAAATCTCTATATTTTAAGCTCCCTTAGAACTAAACAACTTTGCTTAAAAATAGTCATGGCCATTTCATGATAGAATTCCATGTCTGATGTTACCGTGTCGGACCATACTGTCTTATTTAAGGTATATAATATTTTCGTTCTTAGGAGAGGTTTACAAATTAGTTACAAAAAGTTTTATTTGTTCATTTCAGGCGAATTCTCTGAATAGCTCGGTTTAGTGACTAGTAGAAGACACTGGCATCAACGGTACTATTTAAATATATGTGCTAAATAAATTGAGTTGAACTACCGGTTCGTGTACCCACTGTATGGTTACTTCATCAAGTTCTTAATTTAAAAATAAGTTGCATGTAAAACTTGCATTAGCTGGAAGGCAATCACAGCACCAACCCGCTTAGGCAAGTTCTCAACGAGGTCCTCCAGCATCTTTGCTATATCATGTCTACCCCGGAAGCCTAGTTAAACGTTATGAAATAAAGTGTATTGTGTTCTACTGTCACGATATCGAAGAAGTTACCTATTTATTTGAATGTCGCTTCAAATTTTACTCCACTTGCTTAAAATGTGTAACTTTTGACAGAACCAAGATTTTACCTTTAAATAAAAAACACAAAATTTATAGAATATTTTTACATAAAACATGCAGGACATGCTAACTAAAGATTTATAATTAAATCTAAGAGAAACCAAATCAACAATCTTAGGCAACATGGGCTATGCCGTGTGTACAAATTAGTTTTGTTATGATTTATTTTTCGCTTAAACTAGACGATACAATGTCTTATAAAAGATCTTCTATTTGAATAATCTATGCGCAGTAACAATACCTAATGAGCAACGACCATAAACGTGTCATATAAACAAACGGTCATTAAAACTCCAGCGTTCTTATGGCCTTAATTGCGTTTTCAATCGTGTACAGTGGCACACTTTGCCGATTAACCACAACAACCCCGTCTATTGTTTGACATACGATATACGAGCCATCGTTTGCTTTTACCATAACATAGCTCGATAGATGGCGCCGACGCAGGGACCGCCACAACGCGTTATCATAGTTCTGCCGATCAGCCACGTAGAATCCTCGGGCTTCATCTAATACGATAAAGTCTTTCAGAACGAAGGGACTGACATTGACAAGCACATTTTTTATGATGGTGAGGTTTTCATCCGCCCAGTCGATCAGGAACGGATCCGGTGCTGGGTTTCCGTCATTTACACAGAACCGGTTTACCTCGAGAAAAGCGGCAAGAACGTACAATCCTCTGGAGACGACCAAAAGGAAATTCGACGCTGGATTTGTACCAATATTACCCTGCGATCTATCGTCACCCCCAGCATTTGATCCAGTGATGCTGACATCGACGTCTGCTTTTGGCAGATGTATAGGTCGCCACACAATAGTCCGTGCAATCTCTCCTGTGCTAAAGATGCATTCTTGTCGTAAAAGCAGGAACATTAGCTCGAGATGGGACCGCTGCAAGTGTGAACAGACAGTGCTGTCGTTCATAAAAACGACGCTACCAAGCAAATGGTGCGTGCGAACATACGCGCCATCTTCCAGTTCGCATGCTTCAAAACGATAGAGCACGGTATCGAGCTTAACTTTAGCCGAATCCGGCATAAGCGTCAGCTGTGGCAAAGATAAGGCTCGACTGTCTGCAGGCTCCGAGCGTAAGCTATGAAAGTACCGGCTGAAAAATGCGTCCACATGTGGTCGACGCCGTTCAATTGCATCGTCCAACTCTTCCAACGAGCCGAACTCGGCAGCGACCGTGATACGGAGCTGGTCAACAACCGGACGTATTAGTGACAACGGAACGATGTCCGCGCTAACGGAGACGCACAGCAGACCACCGGACGCCAGCTGGACGTAACTGATCGAGTGTAGCTGTTGGTCATACGTAATTGACGTTGCGGACGCCCCTGAATTAAACGAATTATTCAGGGCGTCGTGCAAGGTAGGAAATGCGCCGGAAATCGATGTGGCGGGAGACTCTGGAAATTTGTAAGCTTCTCGGGCGCCAGGTCTGAAAAAGACAATGTAATAAATAATAAACGGCATACCAAACGTAAAGGCTAGTTGAAATACGGCACGTCGGTAAATAATATTATGAAAATCGTATATAAATAGAGATAAACTTCAATCTGGCCATAGTTGCCGATTACGCAGCAAAATTTGCTCATGAGATAAGCATGAAGGACGCAGTATAGTACAAGGACGGTATTGGGGTTCGTGTTCTACACGGTTTTCTTACTGAAAGTACAGCAATTGGTGTGAAAAGTCTGGCGGAGGTTTTGTTGGGGCTTGATCCTTTTCTTCTATCTTAAGCGATCGCCTCAGAACGTGCAGGCGGACGGACTGTGCTCCGGGCGCAAGGCCCGATAGAGTCATTTCGATACCCGCTCGATCTTGGACGGGGATTCCTAGAATTTGCCAACAGGGAAATATAACAACGTCAAACATTATCATTGCGTATAATTAGAAGGCGAATAATCGCTTTTTTTACAGCTATTCTTCACTATGGTATAGCACTCAAATATTTTCTAATAAATAATTATGCTTTGCATGTATTACATAATGTGCAACGATGTCAAGCGTAGAGTGTGTACTGTCATTTACCTTATGTGTTTTTGTTTTAAGGGCTTGAACAGGCGTCTCAAAAAGTTCCATACACCTATACATATATGCGCAATAATTATGTAATTAATTATGAAATTAATGTGTAAATGTTATAGTTTCTATAATATACTGCAGCTAACCCTCAACGCGATGAATGACATCTCCTTCCTTGACAAGCTGGTCTTCGAGGTCGACAAGAATAGCTTCGACCGCGCCTCCACGGCCGATGCGAAGTCCAAGTAACCGTTCGGCAAGGCCAGCCTTGCGGCCCAGATTTGCTCCACGTCGCTGCTCGAGCTAGTTTCATCAATTTAGTAATTAGAAGAAAACCCGACGGATTTATTACTGTAATGCAATGCCTATTATTATAAGTCGTTTTATATAAATAATATATATAAATGAATTTCATACGGATACATCTGATTTCGTACTTATCCAATAACACTTAAGCATGAATAAGCTAATTAGCAGCGGAATATAAAGCAGAATATTGGAACATACGGCTTATGTGGAAAATTTGTAATCGTACCGATAAGGTGACTTTGATTTCAGCCCAGCTGGGCTCTGGAGGTGTTTCGATGTAAAACAGCCTACCGGATGGGTCGACGCGACCTTCCCAAGCTTCCGTTGAGGACGAACTCCCTGTTGCTCGCTCTAAGCCCGATGCCCATTGTGACTCAGGATATCGTTGGGTCATGCTTAAGTTTCAAAGGCTGTTATCCACGATAACTCACAGCAGTCGGTCATGACATCCTGTGCATTTCAGACTGAAGCATCGCGCAACTGCATGACCGTTTCAGAGTTTGCGACCCGGAATATCATATGATAAATAACGTTCGCTTATATACGTATAAATAATGTTTTCTACGTATCGTTTGCTATGTAAATTGCCGCCACATTTATCGATACCAGTGAGCTTTGAACACGTCTCCTCAAAACCTTTTCACTAAATATAAAAAGTTTGTTTCATAAAACCACCTGCTCCTCATACCGTTATCATCCGACCACACAACAAGCGGGTGTAGTTATGAAAATCGTCAATTTGTTCCCCATACACGAAACCTGCACAATTCTTTATCGATATGTGCACGTCATATGCATGTACACAAAAGTTTTTCAAAAATTTCTCCGTTAGCTGCAGTTGTTTCGTGCCTTTTCGCCAAGCCTGTGCATACACCCTATTATCCTCCTTTCCTAAGCAAATTCAACTAACTTCTGCCAGCCATGTGACCTTGTCGATTCCGAGGCTGTGCGTGGTCAAAAGCGGCTTTCAGTTTTGAAAATCGAACTGTCCGATTTCGGTGGTGACGGAAACGCTGACGGAACTACCGGAAGTCGCTGGGGTCGAAACATACGCCCGATATCCTCCTCTCACGCTCCAAACCATAACAATTCAGTCTGGACTCACAGTTGCTCACTCACTCGGCTGCTATGGGATGGTACGTGTGCCATAAGGTCAGCAGACGAAACAGCTGATTTTTAAAATAACCGCGGTAAAGGGAGTCATTTTTTTCTTTCTTGAAGAAAATTGTGGCAAAAACACTTTTTCCGATGTGATAAACTAGGAAGACGTAAAAATAGAAGTGAAGTAAATATTACGATCACCTAAGTTATTGCGACGTCCGTTTGCTTTGTTCTATTAAATCCATACACGTCTAATGGACTCAGCGTGTGAGTAGACTTTGTGTTTTGAGCTTGTGCGGATAACTGAAATGTTTCTATGGGATGTGAGATAAAAATGTGTTGTCCGTCTCATGACACTTGTTGTCTAGCCAAAATAATCGGCAGATTCGGTCCACAGTGATTTTATACTAACATCTGATTGAGGTACCAGTGTGCTGATCAATATGGCGTGGCTTTCGCAGAGTGTGAATAAATACTGAATATCATCTACAGTATTAATGTTATAGCACGATTTTCGGATGCACCAGAGCAGCAGATGGATTGGAATCAACTCCGTAGCATTCTAATTAACCTAATCAGTAAAGACATGAAGATGCTCTAAAAAATAGCAGTCATGGGTGACGACAGCTACCAATGTGTAGGTTACGACTTCACGTATTCATAATATCATTTAGATATAAAATCATCAGAGCAAGTTTTGATATAGAACTTAATAAACTTAAAAACACTTGAATCAAAACGCAATATAAATCCTTTCGCGCGGACACGGTATGTTATCAGGCTCTTAAAAATTAAAAAATAAGTTGGTAATACATATAATCTAAGTAATACCTCTGAACTGGCGTAGTAAAAGAAGTTCGTTGTTCACTGCTAGGCAAATCCAAACTTTTTTTAAGTTACAATACCGAACACTTTTTTTTAATAAATGCTGTTTTGCACGGTAAATGAATTTCTTAACAGAGAGCTCTAATGATTTTCAAAGTAGTTAACCTAGCATAGTATAGTTAGGCGCTAGCTTCTCATTCCGGTGTAGTTTAGTTGATCCAAGAAAACTACACCGCAAGGACACATTAAAGGTTAAATACCCTGCCCGACATCTTTGCCTTGTATAAGAAGAAAATGGCATTCAAAAATCAAGTTAGCCGCACGAATTGTGTACTTGCGTACGACGCTTTAGATTAAAATGTATAAATCGCAAAACGATATACTAAGCATCCGTTTGAAACGTCCAGGAGGATGGGGTCGTTACTTCTAGCCCCGACAACGACACGTAAATACTCTATACAATTTGTGTGAATATATGAATTTCTTATATTGAAATATAGAGTGTATAGCACCATGTGCCGGCTTCAATCAATGGAAACGAATTAGCGACATTTTTTTTTCAATAAATTTTGAGGCGCATATTTCAGCCGAGTGGATTGTCTCGTGAAGACAAAGGACATGGAGAGTGCAATTCAGATTAGCTTATTACCCATCCTAATAAGAATATTTTTTGGTTTTTCGCAACTGCTAAAGGATTTTATGGAATTGGCCTTCAAATCGGCGGAGGAAGCTTTAGCAAACCAGGAAGTGCCTGTCGGTTGTGTGTTCGTTCTCGACGGTCGTGAAGTTGTTGCCAATGGACGAAATCGCGTCAACGAGACCAAAAACGCATGCCTTCATGCTGAATTCGTTTGTTTGGATCAGGTCGTAGCCACGCATGGCCGCAAAGCTCTTACAAGGTAAAATATGTAATACTATCATCTTATGCATATGTTAGAATACAGCAAGTTCTTCCAAACTTCACCAATGTTGCAAAATAGCGAGATTTGATTGACTTAAGTCACCCCTTAGTTAGTTATTTTCGTTATATGAATAGAATAGGTTGTATAGGTAGACAGGATTATTTACAAAAATTGTTATTACGGTTGTTTCTTGCTATTGCATTATACTACCGCGTTGAAAAATGACACGCTGTTTGTCTACATTTTAAATATGTGCCCTAAGGAAATTCGTGTTCATATTTAAGAAGGACAACGAGCAGGACAGAAGGACGGTAACGATTAATAAGTTTTCCGCCTCATAGACACACTACACTAATAATTATTCGTTCGTTGTTATTAATAAGCGAATAGCATAATAGCCTTTAAATCCAAGCAGGAACATAACACAAATTATCCATCTTTGCTATATTAGTACCAGTACATGGGAGCCAATTAGAACAATAGGTGGAACATTGCATTGTCAAATTATCAGGTATTTAGTATTTATATCGTCCCATTTCCATTTCAATTCCAGAATCGATGTCTATGTAACAGTGGAGCCTTGTATAATGTGCGCGTCGATGCTGGAGCAAATCGGTGTACGAAAAATCATTTACGGAGCTCACAACGAACGCTTCGGCGGCCTTGGTAGTGTACTAAACGTTTTAAATCCGTATATAGGCAACGACCAAAGGCATGGAGCAAGCCAGGACCAAGGTTCGACCATTAAAGTCGTGTCTGGTGTGCAAAAAGAACGCGCCGTTAACCTCCTAAAGCAGTTCTACCAGGGCGAAAACCCAAATGCGCCCCAACCAAAACCTAAGAGGAAGAATAAAGAGAGCTGACATAAATGATTGACCTATATCAATACTTATTAGTGTTGTCATTCTATTGCATACAAAGCGACGCATCCTCATAGGCGTTAAAAGTTCTTGTTTCAATGGGTCCTTTTTTGATAGCGAGTCACCTAACGTTTAACTGAAGAAATTGAACAAACGCGATTCTTATAAGTTGACTGATTTCGCCTGTTAGTACCACCTCTTTACGCTGATTCAGCTTCCAGTTTTGACATAATTGTATACACTATAATAACGTATAAAATTATATATTGCCGATTACGGTTGCCGCCAATTATCTATGATTGCCTCGTGCTGGGTTTGTTGTACGAAGCTTTATCGATAAAAAGAAGTGCAAGTAATTAGTTGACATTTGTGTAATTAAAGAAATTGGCCCAGTGATCATCGGCATTCAGTTACGTCCAAATGATGCTAGCACGTAGCACAAATCAGAAGAGATAGTAGTGAGTGATTCACACCCACCGTTTTCATTTGCTTTAATTCTGATAACTTCCGGTCATTCTGATAAATTCTTTGCATGTTTTCAATACTACTTTCAGAACTCCTCTCTGATTTTATTCATTTTTGGCCAGCAGTCCAGCTCATTCATGCGTTTGCCCTTGACTTTGGTACCTTCGATCATTCGGCCTGTCTTTGGATTGACGCACCAGCATTCCGCATCGAGGTTGTAACATTGTTTGCGGTCGAATAGTCTTGAATAGTATTTGTCGCACTGAAAATAATCATCAAGCAAGTCTCCTATTCAGAGTCAATTATGCACCACACGTTCTAAGCGCATAAACTTGAAAATCACAAGGACACGAAAGATTGATTCTCTTGAACTTCTCTACCATTCCTATTTCTATAGGATGCATCAGTTAACTAATATTAATAAACATAAGCGCACTTCAACTTGTCTGACTACTGAGACCATTTTCAACGTTTTTGTCGTCTCACACTTGAACTGATGGAATATCCGTTAAATGTAATACTCTTCAAGGTACGATATAAGGTAAACGTTTTTAATGCGCATATCCTTATTACCTACCAAAAGTTCAGCTTAATCTGTAAACAATATTAAAGAGGTTCACTTGCGACAAATTATTTGTACGAAAGATTTTTTTTTACCAATGTAACTACGAATCACCGTAAACATCATAGGTGTATTAGTAGACGCGTAGTCTAGTATCCGGCGTCACAGCCCGTTCGGACAACTGGGAACGGTTAAATTATTTAAACTCTAGTATTTGAATAGCTATTCGTGATTTGACCCCATAATTGACATAAGAATCTACTAAACATCGATTTTCTGACCTATTTTGGGGATAGCCATTTCGCGCTTTCAACTTTGTAGCGTCCTTGAATAAATTTCCATTTTCGTTGAGTTTTCTATGAGTCGCTTACCTTGGGCAAAAACATCCCGAGTTTTCTTCCTATAAGTGGTTTAACATGGTCTGCTAACCGGCGACAAGTGCACCATTTACCTTTGTTCTTAGAACGGCACTCCTCTAACTCAGCGGGATCACCCTTTAAGGCACATACGTAACCTGTCCAATATTCAGACGTGATAGCAAAACAGAGAAAAATTGCCAACAAACGAATTTGGGGCATTTTTGGACTACTGACTTAGCTCACATTTATGGACTTATTGACGGGCATACGTGCGAACCCGAATGGCATTGCAATCGAGTAACAAATCGCTTGGCTATCAATTTTGTCGGTTCAAGGTCTTCCGTCGATATCTAAAGCCAATTGTGATTCTCAATATATTTTGACAGTTTGAAATTTCGTGGAAAAATGATTATATCGTCAAATATCGAATTCTATCGTATAAAAGAGTAGAGGGAAGGTAATACGCATACCGCGAAGTCTATCCAATCCTTTTGGCGCCTTAAATGTACCGAAGCCTTTGCTTGACATGGATGATGGATGAAGGTTCGGCCTAAATAATGGGACCGTAGTCGACTGTGGCACGGACTAACACTGACCGTTTTCAGCAACCATTACCGGATGGGCGTCCTACATCAAATTGTTCGTAGCTTTCTTCGAGAAAACGACAGTATTGTTGATAAGGATGTGCCCGTATCTTTAACGACTGGCTCTTCTCAGATCTGTTACAGGAATCTAATGCTTAGCATAAAGGTACGATGCATTTGTCTGTGCGAGTTGTCTTATTTGATTATATCTGTGAAAAACAACAACAAAAGGATAATTTTTTTACAAATATACATTTATTGTCGTAATTTTACATAATGATTAAATAGTCTTTATTTACAATGTTATGTCTCTTATGTGTTGCCCAGTCGCTGAACACCATACCGTACATCGGCTAAATAATAAATGTTCTATTTGAAAAAAGTACGCTTTCAGCAAATGGTGGCCCCACAACGCATTTTCACATGCACATAATAAGCGCTAGCTAGTCCATATTGTCGCATTTTTCTTTATAGGCCTCTTGGAATCGCTCCTCAAACAGGGACAACTCTGACATAAGATCGTTGATTGCGCTTTTCAGCGCCTCAACGGGCGTGGAGTCGGGCGTCGTCTGCACGCGCAGCAGGATCTTGTGCTCAAGCGGATGGGGGTTTTTGTAGCCAGCGAACGTCACAAGGGGATCCTGTTACATAATAAAGGTTACGTAATAAAGAAAAAAAAGCACATTGGACAGTAGAAAGGGAAGCTCTAGAGAAAAAAAGAATTTTAACATCTCCACCATTAACAATATTAGGTCATCAATTTAGTAGAGATTGAAGGAATAATTTGTCGAAGGTTTAACTCATGGCGCAGAAAAATATAATTGAGGTGCGTTTCCTTTTAATCATAAAAAAATTTATGATACTTACATATTATCATCAAGTTATTTTATCGCGTAGAAGAAAACCAAAATTAACATATATTATTTAGTAGAATTGATCTTAAACCTATTTCTAAGTGACTTACTAGTTCAGGCATACTTTTTAAACGAAAACATTTAGCTCACCTTAAGTAGCTGCGCGCGGATCATGTTCCCAAGTGTATGGTCCTCCTTGTTTATCGTAAATATAGACGCATTCGGCACCTGTATATCTTCAGTTAGATACGCACTCATACACATATGAATATACACATGATATGAGATACATTATAATTTTCTTTTAAATCTAAAATGTACGTAACAGGCTTAGTAAGACGCATAAAGTTATGTATGTTCTTCATTTGAATTTTCGTCGATTTGAATTCAAATCAATCCTATTCTGGATTAGTTACGAACTGTATAGCAGCTTAGCAACCTTAACATAACCTAGACAATGCAATGGGCGCGACCCTAACTTCCTCGTAATGGGCCGTCGCGGTACAGAAGTACATCTGGCTTTAATGTTAATACCATATATTGTAAGTGTTGCCGTTACTCTTTCGGGGTCTTTAATAAAATGCAAATCATATATGTCCAAAACGCAAATTATAGATATGAAAGTCCTACGCAGGTGGGCCACAGCAGCGATTTCTTATCGTCAGCTACTACCACTCCATGCTCTGTCATACCGTTGTACTGAATTACAATGCAAATCCCGACTACTTGATTTTCCTATCCTGGTTCTGAAATTCCTAGTGATATATCAAAAGTTGACTGTTATTACGGTCAGAAATCAATCATGTGTTCATACCTTTGTATCCTTCTCAATGGTGATTTTCTTCTCGCCGTCGAACAACAGAAAGCACTCAAATGTTGGCGGTGCATTCATTTTCGTACTGGGCTCTGCCTGAGCTGCGTACGACTATGACAGGAAACAATGACAATATTAAATAATGCTTCGAATCCAATCCGTTCTCAGGAGACCGGTACGCACAACCTGCCTGCACGGGATTTTGCGGCGTTCGCTTACCTCTGGTTTTGTTTATTTGTGTGCGAAAACAATACTCCATTCCTGGTATTTTTTGACAGAAGAGTTGCTATATACAAAGGAGCGCACATTTTCAAATATCTGCAGAATTCGAGAATAAATTTTCAGAAGCAACTTTGTCCTAGATAAGCCTTTAGTCAAGCTGCCCGCTGTGAAGAGTTAGAGTAGATTAATTCGTATTAATAAATGCATTTTCAATCGACGGAACTTTTATTGTTGAAGTTACCCGTCGGAACTACCTCGGAGCAAATCCTAGACATGTGCGTATCGTTAGCTAGTGTTGATTTCGCACAAATATTATCTGTGGCGTCGCTTCAGGGCGCTACAGGCGTTACTTGTTGTGGTTGACTAAACCGTTTTTCGCACCACACAACACACAAGGCAAGTGGCAGGCTCAGCTGCTATCGTGCAGTAGCTGCGTCGGCCTCTATCTTTTGGGCAGCTGTCACTGTCCCGTCCAATATCTCAACATATGAAACTAAAAGAAAAAAGTTCTGCACCGGGGCTCACTGGAAGTGCTACTTAAACAATGTCGACTACGTCCTGCGCCAGCAACGACGATCCACCAACCAACGATCTGGTTCCGATCTACCAATGTTAGAATTGTATTGTAGACGTTCTTTGTTCTGTAAGATCTGCCTCTACAGAAGTATGGTGCACGAAACCTTTTTGACATGTCGTTGACAATTTTGAAATATTTCCGTGTTGAATAAGAACAGCCTGATTATTATAGCCGTGTAACCGCTTCAAAGGTGCTTCCATAATCGAATAGATTCACATCGTCTACGTTTTGTTATTATTATTATTCTTCCGTTGATCATAACAAAAGCGAACGAAGTTTAAAGCCATAGTTGTTTTTGTATTTTACAAAGCTCCACAGTGGTCTTTTTTGTTCTGTTTGGCTACGCCGTGTTCGACTCGACGTATAGCTAAAATACGTAATCTCAGCCGTGTCAGAATGCGTACCCGCGGTGCACAGAAGTCTGGCCAGTCAGCTCAGCCGCTGGAACTCCCTATGGAAGAGACCATGGCAGATGTTGATGAGGAGAAGGTTTACGCAGACCTAAGCGCCGTTTCGAACTACGAAGTGCTCGAAGAGAATGGCGATCAGGTGGTTATCACGAATGGGGCACATCTGCCTGAAGTACACTACCAAGAAGACGAAGAAGAGATGCTAGAGGAGGACGAAATCTATGACACGCAAGAAGAGGCTGAGCTTGACGACGAGCCGGAATTATCCTTCGAAGCATCGGATTTGCCGAAGATCATCATCCGTCAAAAGGAAGCTGATGCGAAGTCGATGTCTATTCGTTCGAAAACGCGCTCACCCCCGCTTAAGCGAGTCACGCGCGGAAAAAAAGGCAAACTTCCAATAGAGGCTGTCGACGTACCGTCTGATGATGACGAAGACGAGGCATGCTCTTCTGAAGACGAATGGCAACCCCCGCAAGCAGACGAGTCTGACGCCAAGTGGGCTTTTGAGCAGGTGCGTTCAATGGTCGACAAAGCGATGACGAACGCCGCCGAGAAGTTACGAGGTGAAATGGAAGAAGACCCGAAGCGGAAGTTCGGTACGCGTGTGCTAGCGAAGACGCGCGGTGTCAAACAAGTGGTAACTGTAGTGCGAGACAAAGTTATCGATAACCCTTCGGTCGGTCCCAAGGATCTACGGACGGATCGTGTGATCCCAGATTTCCTTGAGTTTCATCGGTTTCGAACGAAAGGCTACGGAGTGTTAGCCAAGCTGCCTATCGACGTCGGGGTACGCTTTGGGCCCTATGCCGGTGTCATTCGGAAAATGAAGAGCGTCACAAGCGAAAGCGGTTACGCATGGCAGCTTCGTGGCTTCAAAGAAGGCGAAACAGTCGTGGATGGCTTCGACGTTAAGCACGCTAATTGGCTTCGATACGTGAACTGTTCGAACACCGCCGAGGAAGCCAACCTCCGCGTATTTCAACATGAGAAACGAATCTACTACAAAACGTGCAAACCCATTGTACCTGGCGACGAACTGCTTGTATGGTACGGCAAAGAGTACCGCGAGGTGATCGATTCACAGATCGAGAACAAGAAACGAAAACGCGAAGAAACGTTTGGCGCCGGCGTCGGCCAGAAGACCTGGAAGTGTCCACACTGTATGTGTCGCATGCTTGTCAAGGCCACCTTCGATCGACATGTGAAGAAGTGCGGCAAGAATCCGAATCTGCCGAAGACGCTGAAATGTCCGAAAGCCGGTTGTGGCTTCTTCACGGTGCACAAGGATGCCTACGATAAGCACGTCAACAACCCAAAACATTCAAACGTTGCCGTTCATCGATGCCGCTGGAAGTGCGGCTATCGCACCTTTAACGAGCTACGTTACCGACTTCACCTCGAAAGGCGACACAAGAACATGGAATTTCCTGACGCATACGACGTCGAGTGTAAAGTATGCGGCCAGCGCTTCCCCTCCAAGAACGCCATGGACATTCACTCACAATGGCATCGAAAGAATCTGTTTTTCTGTAGCGTATGTGGCAAGGGTTACACGACCATCGGCATTCTTAAGGAACACGCTCAGATGCATGAGGGAAAAAATTACAAATGTGAGTACGAGGGCTGCGGCTACGCCACGTATTGTAAGCGAACATTGAGTCGACACACGCGCTGCGTCCATCTGAAGATAAGGACCGCGTTTTGTGATCTCTGCTCAAAGTCATTCTTCTGTAAGAAAGATCTCCGCCAGCATCAAAACAAACTGCATAATGTCTTTAAGATCGAAAAGAGCTTCAAGTGTCGGCCGCACAAGGTCTCCTACGCCACTGCTGAAGAGCTCAAAGCGCACGTTGCCGAGATGTTCCCGTCGTTCAAGCCAAAACACAAGTACCAATGTGAGCACTGCTGCTATTCGACGGCGTACCCATCAACATTCAAAACTCACCAGGCGTGTCATAGCGACGAGCGTAACTTTGCCTGCGACCAATGCGACAAGACGTTCAAGCTACAGGTATCTCTCAAAGAGCACCAAGCATCGCATGAAAGCGGCGATCCAGAGCGTTTTATGTGCGGCTTTTGCAATAAAGCATGCAAATCGAATACTGAACTACGGTCGCATCGACGCCGCTGCAAAATGCAGAAGAAAGGCCAAACGGGCAGCAGCGGTAACGGAAGCGCGGCAAAATCGCCAGCAGGGCATAGGCGCGGAAACGAGGATTCACAGGATGAGCCGGATGAAGACGATGAAGAAGAATACGAAGAAGACTATGACGAAGACGGAGATGATGAAACAGACAAGGATTACAAAGCATAATCTGACTGTTCTGAGAAAGAGATCCCTTTTAATCCCGTAACATATGATATTATATAGGGATAGATAGGTAGGCGGGGTTGAGGAAAACGCCTGTCGTAAATGCCTGATTGTGTCTGGATAAGCCGAAGATGTCGAGAAAAACGGCCCGATACAGAAAAGTTATTAGCCCTAGGGAAATTGTTATACACTTTTCAACTGTATCGATACGAGCCTTTAGGTCGATTTTTTATACCGCCTTTTAGCCGCTGGTGACTTTTTTATTTCTATATTTGCATATATAATTATATATATGACACTGCAATTATCCAAATGACAAAAAAGAAAGATGTCACCCGTTGCAAGAGGGTTTACCCGGACCATGTTCAGTATATTCGGCAGACTTGTATGTATCGTGTGCGAAAATTTGATTTTAATTGGAGCCCTACACATATAGGTATATTGTAGTTACCATAGTGTATGGGAACTTATGTGAATTTTATTGTTGATTATTACGTTAACAGTGTTGTGTATGATGAACAAGTACATACAATTTGTGGTCATAACTCGGATAAAATTTGTAGGTAATTTATTATCAGAGCTATGTAGCTAGTGTTAAATCCATTGTTACTAAATTTTAGTAACAATATCCTATCCTATTCGTGTATTGTAAGAATTTGAGTAGGATTTATGAGATCATTGAGGTTAAGCATGCTAATTCGACACAGGAAGCAAGCTAGTACTCTGTATAGGGAGCAGACCTTGTTGTATCAAGCAAGAATGAACTTTATTGTTATCATTATTATTATTATGATTAAAACACCGCGAAGCTTAACGATATATCATTAATATGGTTCCACTTGTGCGAGAGCTTGAAAGAACGCCAAACAGAGCAAACATGATTGATTTAACTTGATGTAAAGGTGCCATTCACTGTATTGCATCGAATCGAACGTTTTGTTTACTTTCGCTTACGGATCAACATACATATTCTCTTCTAAGGACAATCTGTAATAAAAATATAATTACGAGAACAAAAACCAAATTATCAAACAACAAGCTTATAGCGACTTGGGTAGGTAACAGGAAATAGTATTCAGCCAACTTTATGTAAAGATAACGTTCATGTTGGTTTTATGTCTCGTTTTCCAAGTTTTTTTCTTACAGTTCATAAACAGAAACTGGAACTTAGGTGCTAATTCTGTTAATCATTTAATAACTAAATATACACATGGTTTATACTGATAATTTTTACAACAACAGCAGGTTATACTCCATTGAGATCGATACCTTTGACGTTCGTCAATTAAAAATCAATATTGCTCACCAAAATGTGCTTAACAGTGATTACGTTTGTCTGGAAGTCCTATCAGAATCGTATCGTACACGGAACTATTCTCGAATGATGCTAAACAAAATACATGTTAAGCGACCATTATATGATAAACAAAACTAACAAAGATTTTCATTCCTTTTGGTAGTTGGAAAAGCTTGCATGGTCGTTTCTACTCGAGTGTTAATGCTTCGCTAATTACGAATATTTGCAAAAGTTGTGACTAACACTTAGTACGGTTATGATTCTTATTAATTGCCAATACACTACATTGTAAGTACTCATACCCGTCGAATCACCTAAAACTAGAACATTTACTACCCGAATCATCATCACCATCATTTGTTTTTATAGTAACAAATAAATTATAAGAACGAAAATAAAGTGAGTTACGGAATTAATCTTCGTGAATTGCAGTATATCATTATATCGTGCTGTGATATGTGTTGCCTTAATACACATATATGTGTGGTCCATATATGGTATTAGGCAAAGTAATTCAAACGATTTAGAATTCCGCTCCGTGCCCATTAATAAAAAAATTATATATACATATATATAAGGTTAACTTGAATAAGTTTAGAGAGAACTTTTCTTTTAAATCTACAAATACTAGAAGATGCCTTAAATTTTACTTTAATTAACATTAAAGACTAAATAGTTTACATATTTAATTATGAATTATTATTATTTTTATTGCGTTTTTGTGAGTTGTTTAAAGTCAAAAGCTTCATTTCAAGATCCATATGGATCTATATTTGTTCTTCTTACATTAGGTATACAACTACCAGGTATAAACGGCCTGTCACCCTAATTTACACGTTTTACTTTCAATATTACTACATCTGTTTCCTCGCTTAATGATTATTCATCTAGAGCCTCGCTTATAGGCAACCTATTCGATTCAATTTATATAAGATCTTGCATATGGTCATGTTTTTAGCGCATTATTACGTATTTTTGCGTCTTTTGATTACTTGCTCCGATATGCTGTTCATTCGCCCGTTAATTCCTAGTAAACACTAAATGCCCTTGATGTTGTCAAATAAGTAGGCAGACGCGCTCCGGAGAAAGAGAGTCGCTAACTATTAACACTGCGTTCTCTCCTTACTAATTTGTATAAGGATATTTTGTCGTAAATTACCCTATGTTTTTAGCTATTCCGCCATTGGAATAATTGCACAACACTGTCTGCGGACTAGATATAAGTAAATCAATTTCGTAAAGTGACAATGCGCTCTTGATTTTATTGCTCGCTTGCATTTTATAGGGGTGTGTGTGAATGCATTTACGCATGTCTGGGTTACCCAGACTGCCTTCCCAGGTAGCCCATCCCGTTGGCGAATAAGTGTTAAACTCGCTTGTAACCAACACGAGAATACCCACTAAAGCGTGATCCGTCACTTTGAGATCCTCTTAGGCAGTACAGAAGTATCAGCTACCTACGCTTTTACGACAACCGTCTGGGTTTCGACTTCGCCTATTATAGTGACGATGATAATGCAGTAACGAATAGGTAATCATTTGATCGTCCATGTTTTCAGTTTCATCATATCTCCTGTTACCGCTTAGGCTGTCGCAAGTCTGGCTTTTTTCATACCGACTTCGTCATATACTCGTTACAGAAATCTACGAAGCATCTGTTCTACCCTTTTCGTTTCTCATAATACTGTACACGCCTACACGTTCTTTACCTTATATAAGCCCTCCTGTCTGTATTGGCCTTGATCAGTTTATGCCTATTTGACGTGATATCTCAGGTCTCCATATGGCCTGTAATACTAAATTTTTAGGTCTAGGGTCAAAAAGACAAAAATCTTGCCAGCAGCCTGTGCATTTATAGCTGCTGTTTACTATGGCTTTCTTACCTTCTGTGTCCCGTTCCGATTTTAACCAATTTCCATCGTTACTTAGCCTTCATATCTAAACGATTTTCCTTTACACGTTCTTCTTCTTTTACTTTTCGCCATTCCACATTTTATTTAGCACGTTATTTCATCTCTTGAAGACATTTACCATTTCCTCTGTCTTTAGCGTTGCGTTTGCACAAGAAGGAGCGAGACGCAAATCAAATGCAATGGTAAATTCAAACTCAGTGATTCGTTCTACCTGAGAAAAAAGTACTTTGGATATACTTACTCGGAGTTCCAGTTTGAACTGGGTGGGCTTATCCAGCAATAAATGGTCGCTAGTGAATTCAATTTATCGGTGTTTATATTTTCCACTCGAACCTAGGTAGCGCTATTGCATGCCTCACGCAATGCATGTCAACCCTAAGTAGCTGCAATGTTCCAGTTGACGGTTATTATACTGGCAGGACCATTTGCATAGACTGTATTTAGTGCTTGGCAGGACTACGAAATGAAGGCGTTTGTAGAATTCTTACTAGAAATTAAGAAGGGTAAAAATATAGGAATGAAAGACAGATCTAACCATTAAACTGTTGACTAAAACATCATTAAAAAAATCATTACACAAAGAATTTCTTTTTGTCATGAGAACGACATGATTATCGATACATAAATACGCAAAAATATAAGCGGGTAGGAAGAAAATAGTATTATATTTGATATCTCCTAGAACTTTCAGCCACTTGCTTTATTAATCGGTTAGAAATAAAGGGGATTTGATTGGGGTCAAGCAAGAAGCTTAGTAATATTAGTACCGTCAATCAATGTCATCCTATAGTTGTATACCTTAGATAAAATACCAATTAACTAACTGTTTTACTCCCTTTATAGGAAGTCATCAGTCAAACCAAGCATACACCATCCACCACTGGATCGCCATTTCAACGCAAAACACCCATGTTATGGTTCTATTCAAAAACTGATTTATTTACTCAACATTGATTGGATTCGCTGAGGCTGGACTAATGAGTCGAAACTACTCAATCATATTCAATGGAAATCGAAGCGCTAACCGAAAAACGTATCTAAAAATGAGTTCGTGTCAAAGTTTGTTTTCAACTTTGCTAGCTATTAACGCCTCAGTGTTTTCAACGGGCTCATTGTTTAAAATTGGTATTGTTATACTTATGTTGTTATACTATTGCGATCTCTTGCGATTGTCAAATACATTTTCTACGTTTAATAATCTGCAAGATCTTTCCATTAATGGGCTTCTATGACATTTTGATTGCTGCCCCGGCCGTTCAATTCTCCGTATTTGAACTGCTACCATTTTCAACAATAAGACAAAGCCATTCATCATCTTTAACATCTTCTTTCTTTTATTTTACCTTTTCGTCGCTACTAGCAGCGAATCGTTTCAAGCGCCGAACTGAACGTAGATTTCACCTTGCCGCCGCTGCGCAACCAAAACAAAGATGGCGCCGCCCACTGCAAACAGAACGAGCGGACGATCAGAACGAATCGCAAAAGGGCTCTACTCACTGACTTGAAGGCCCAAACAAATTGATTCCTAGTCGGGTGCTCACTAGCGCCGTGTATGTGGTCGCTGACCCGTTTGTGCCCGAAACTGTGTGTGTGCGTGTGTGTGAGTGTGTGTGTGTGTGTGTGTGCGTTCCTTTTTTTAGCTTTTGCTATTATTTTATGTGTTTCGCCAGTAACTTCTGTGTAATAGCCGTAGTCTGTTTACGGTTTCAAGTTTTGTTTGTTCTAGTGTTTCCACTGACTGCTCTCATAGCATTTACACTTGTTCTTGTGGAGTAGTGAATGCGTTCGAGACACCCAGCTTCTTCTTCAGTTGAGGTAAATACGGATACAGCTAGAGGTACTATTAAAAGCATGTACGTATTATTTTTATGTGTGCGCTGTTTGTAATTTTCTGGTTGAATGTGTAAGCGTTGAGTTTCACCTGTTCTAGTTCCAATTGTTCAACACATCCCAATCGACGTTATGTCTAGGCAAACTATACTCTTATCGGTACTGAAAAGTTTTAAGCTTCCGATAATTATTCTCTAAAACGAAAGTCGTTGCACCAAACTGGTTCTTTTCTTGGAAAAAAAGAAAACAAGGACAAAATATGTATGTATCGGAAGGGAAAGCCAATGGCATAGAGGTAATAAATACAACTTCACCCCATAAGGCATGGGGGTGCAAACAGACATACGACCCGTTTATAGAGAGCTATCACCCTCTGATTATGAGAGCACAGTAACGACAGGAGAGTTATTTGCTGTGTTCGACGTTTATTAGTGATCTGAAAAGACAAAGAGTGTGTGCGAACAAAAGTGATCGTATTGCAACAGCAAGAAGATACCGCTGTTACCATCGCTGCGACGATGAACGAACGCGCAGTTGTTAGCGGCGTTTGCCTGCTTTTGTATTATCTAGAATATCTGGCTCGATAGCTCTATAGGGGCAAAAGAAGACTCAGCCGTTAATGCGGTCCGTGCTGTGTATGGATGTTACTTTACAAACGCAGATCAGGAACGGTCTTCTGGCGAATGACGAAACGTTAGCTGATTTGCCAGTGGTTGATAGATTAGTTAAAGCGGGGGTGGCCGTGCTGCGGCCATAAAAAGTGAATAAGTGGTTTTTGGTCTTTGTCAGACGATGGCAGCCTATAGTGGCGTCAGATAGCCGTCGATACATTTAGGTTTTTAGAACTAATGAAAGCACTATGCGTGTGTGCCTCAGAGAGTGTTTGACCGAACGGTGAGACTTACGTACGCGACAGTAATGACTGTCGTCACACAAAACGGCGGAAATGGACGTCACGTCGTGGTGGTATTGTGGACACCGCCGGGGTGAGTGGTTGGGTAAGGACGTCGTGTAGTCTATACTGGACGAGAAGATGTCCGGCTGAATTGACATTTGAAGAATTTTGATTTTTGATAGAAAATGTTTCAGGGTCGAGTCTTATAATTTATGTAATAAATAAATTTTGTACACGAAAATGTGAGGCTGTTCATGAAATGAAATGATTTTTCGGATGACAATCTCACGTCGCGTACACTGCTTTTTCAGATCAATGGCGCTTTCAGTTTTGGATTTTTCGGCAACTATAAATAAGTAGCTTACTCGGGGTATATATCTGTTGAAGAAAAAAGAATTTAGTCTAACCGTATTCGTCAAAGCAAACAAAATAATCTAGTGTATACCAACTATGCAGTTGAGCTTCGTCCAAGTGGCATTAATTACGTTCGATGTATATCCCGCTGCAAGCGTCACTCTCGTCCAAAACATATTACATTCAAAGGATTGAACAATGTATGCCAAAGTGTTGGTCACGACTCGAAGAATATATTAATATTGTTTATCATCCCAAGCAAAGACTTTAAGATTACCGAATTAGGTCACCTGCAAATCGTTATGTCAGCGAGTTACTGAACTCTCCGCAGTAACCACAGATCACTATAGCCGCTATGACTTCAGCACTGACAAGTATTATTTGTACAATATAAAAACTATACAAGGATTATTTTTATAGTAATACAATAAAAGTATTTGTTGACCTGTGTTCTTTGACGTATTATGTGCTCGATTAAATACGTCTCGTGCGATGCTGCAGTACGGCCTTGTACTGCATTATCGCACAAGTACATGCTAAGGTTGTCGAACTCAATTCCGACAAACAAAGCAGCCATATATTTTTGTTGCTGTTGATAAAATTACTTGGTTCCTTGTCGGTTTTTATACACGTACGAGGTCAATAGATAGTTGTTTATACATATACGTATATATATAGTTCAAGGCATGAGAAACAGGTGCCAGGGCTCACTAAAGGCTATCTTGCGTATGCAGAATTAAATAGAGCTTCTGTGAGTACCCTTTTACAAGGCAGCGCGTCTGTACACGGCGAAAATTTCACTAAGTGTGGTAATCAATAGCAATGTATGGGCGAGTGAGCGCTTCCAGACTAAAATGAAGAGAAAGATTATAGTGAATCATGATTGTATCAAAAAGGTGTCGACAATCTGGCTTTGTTTAGACTAGTGTGCCCTCAGTAGTCCATACCCGAGATGTTTTCTTCGAAGTAATTTCCGTCGGATTTCGGTGTGCCAGTGTGAAACCCGTTTTCCAAAGTGGAGAGCTACAGAAGAAAATTTCAAATGTTTCGTTGTTTTCTCTTTGATTTCGTCGGTTCGCTAAAATATTTCTCTTTTGTATTCTTTACTGTTTATTAGGCTTTAGAAAGCAGAATAATTGAGGAGGCTAGATCTGGTGAGTACAGGATCTCGACCCATAATTTCAAAAGCGATTTACAAGATTGGTACGTGCAAATACCCAGAAAGCTCAGTTCAAGCCGCTAACAAAATGCAAAACACAAAGTTTCAGTACTCTGAAGCTTGGCTTGTGAATAGCAAGCGGGCTGGCAGCTGTGGTGCCACGTGTTTAGCCATGGGTTAGCTTCGAACAAGCATAAGCCGGGCGTTTTGTCGAAACCTTTTTGACTAGTACGAATGTGGTAGTCGAAAGCTTCGCTTTTCGGCTCTTCTCTATTTCGTACTAAAGATATACCATATTACCTTAATCTGGCTTATCTACTTGTGCTGTTTACGCTATATTAGATGCAACAGAGAGTATCAAAAAATGATGCCACTAAATGCAAGGTGCTAAAAATATAGTGCTACGCTCTCTTCAATGGATATGCTCCAAGATGAAACAAGAGTTTAGTGGTATCAACTGGCCTCGTTAACTTCCGCACGCGTGGCCAGTCAAGATTAGCTTGCTTTCCCAGGGCGTCGTTTAATTGAAGATCGTGCCATAGATAGTTCGCCCAAAACGTTTAGGTTATTTTCTTTGAATTTCCGTTTTAGAGCTTTATTGCTGGTTCGTTGTTAGGCTGGCTTTTGAATCACACACGCATTCGTCATATTTTATATATCGCTTGAATGGCCTCTGAACTTAATCTGTTTCTTGCGTAGTGCATTAACTTGTTGCATTTCTTTAGTGGTATTTGGACTTTTATCTGTTGGGAAGACGTCGGTAAGACAGAATCAGACAACCAGCTCATATACCACTAAATGCAACATGCATAGATCGACCCTCGCTGACGTTGAAATGCTTGACTCTAGGTAAGCCTTGTGTTGTAGTTACAGGGTAAAGGAAACAAATTAAGTTATCGTGATTATGAATCGGAAATCTATAGGTTATTTCAATATTTATAGGACTCAACTGCCCAACTGGTCACTCATATATAATTTTTATGTGAGAAACTCTATTTTAGTGGCGATTCAAAGGGCTCATTTGATGTAGGACCGTTCACTTAATGTTCTCGTGACATACGCATTGTATTAGCCTGAGCAAAAGCTGTACATTTTACCCAGATTTCAATGGCAGCATAAATGATTGCATTTTATCATATCGTATGCAGTCGTACGGTCTATGTTCGGGAAAATTTTTTGCTGTTCCACTTATGTTCGATACAAAACAACTGCTTGCACAATACTTTCCGTTACACCATAAACTTTATAAGTCCTAGGTAACCTTTTATAACCTATAACACCGAAAAACATTTCGTTTTGCTCTTAGTCGCCTTATAGATGTACGAAACAATATTTGTGTTCCAAGGACCATAGGTTGCAAGATAGCACTAACTAGGTAGCCATGTATACATTTAAAAAGCCCTTAGGCTGAGATGAAAGAAAGAAGACAAAACTTCTGGCATTTCTAATCCTCAGTTCACATTCAATTTCAGCGTTGCTGTGTAAGTGATAATGGAGCCGCAACGGGTGCAAGCCATATATAATTTTACTGGAGAGCACACAGATGAGGTATGAGTAGCTATCTTGCTATTTAGCGCCCAGTGAAACCGATGCGTTAAGCATTCATATATTTTTTAATGGGTCTTACTAATTGCAAGCTTATGGTAGACTACGGTGTATTACTAGGACTATTACACTATACACTAGACAGTTTAACAGTATTTGACGCTCTTCGCTCGTATATTTCAATATTTGGTCTGTCTTAAGTGAGACAAATACAACTTTATCAGATGATTTGTATTCTTCTATAGTACAGGTGGTCGTAGCTAAGTCTTACTTGTGGGAGAGACGAACGTTCTATATATTTAAAAAGGATCAACAAAACATATAATTACCTTTCTGATAATGCAGCTGATGCCTTTAGCGCATATTGCTGGTTCAATGTACCTCGTTTGCTTGTCACGGCCTACCTTTTCTGGCTTGGAAACTATTTGTACTCTTAATTCAGTGTAATTGATCACGATCCTTCTTCAACTGATATCTCGAAAAAAAATTCAGACCCAAAGATCTACAAGGAGTTCATTCTTATATCTATAAGCTACAGTCGAATGGAAACCACTTACAAAATTACTAGAAGGAAAGAAAGATCATTTAATATGAATAACTCGAATAGCTTGTCCTTATGGCCCAGTCACAGTAAAATTCATGCCATCCGTAAGATCCAACGTATTATTGTAGAATAGTCGAAAGCAGTGCACTTGAAGTTGTGTAAAATAGCCAAGGTTCATCGATTCCGTTCTAACGGTAGTCTGCAGTTAGACGAAAATTCGTTGAAAAATACTTTAAGCCAATAAATTAAAGGGCAGAGTATCGTACAAATGATTTGGGATGCTTGAGCTGGTCGCCGATCGTTGCCTGGAATATATTTCGGCAATTTTCTACAGTTGATTATGCATTGCTTGTTCGGAATTGAGAGATTCGAGTAATAAGATAAAACCTTTGTTTCCATGAATTAACATACTTTTGTATTGTATTATCTTTTGTAATATTGTTCAGTTTTTTTGTTGGTTTATTGGTCCTTATTTGTCTATTTCTCCTATAGCTCAATTTTAAGAAAGGGGATATTATCACAATTACTCAGCCTCTGGAGGGCGGCTGGTTTGAGGGCACTCTGCGAGGCGTCACTGGTTGGTTTCCCGCAAACTATGTTATTGATTATTGGGGGAATGCTGGCGTCGAACCAGCTATTGAGGCACAGGCCGCAGAGGCTGCTGAACATCGCGCAACACTCTTAGCGAACATTATCAAAACTGAAGCAGCATTTGTCAGAGATCTCGACGCATTCATGAATTGTGAGTACATTTGTGGTATTTAACGGTAGCAACTAACTGAGTGCGTAGCGTAAATTAAAATAGATTCTGTCCATCGCTGAGATTAGAAACACTAAGTAGCATGAGTGGTGTCGAATCATATCTATTCTATTTTGTGACTTCGATATGATGACAAAACGAAGATGTTTTGAAGGCATCCTTTCAGTTGGGGCTTTAAGGTAAGCCTACAAGCCCAAGCCTTTAAGATTTCAAAAAGGGTTCACACGTTTGATCTGCGTGAACTGCTGATATAAAGAAACGAAAACTAACTTCGTGCCTTGCCTGTTTTCTTTTACACAGCAACACTGCAATCGGTCTGGCGCTTGTTTGGAGTTGAATATGATCTAATTAATCGCCATCTTGAGCTCATCCTTGAAGCACACCGAACACTCCTGTCAGGTCTTCGAGCCGAAGCGTCCAGACACCCGAATAAAGTCGGCAAGGTGTTCTTAGCCATTTTTCCTCGACTGCAAAGCGTTCATAGAAATTACTGCGCCCTTCATCCCCGAGTTATCAAGCTAATAATGAATTCGAGTGCGATAACAAATGCCAGTCTAAATGGTGCCACGAGTAACAATAACAACAATAATGTACCTAACATGCTCAAATTAAGCGTCGGCTTGTCAGCGCCATTCAAACGAATGGAGAAATATGAAACGGTTCTCGAGGAGCTGACCAGGCTTACAGCCGAGAACCACCCGGATCGCGGGGACTGTCAGAGGAGTTGCAGTCTTTTTCGTGAGCTCGTTCAGGAGATAGTAGCATTGCGACGACGGAAAGACGTCGAGACCGAGATGCTTAATGCCAACATACGTAACTGGGATGGCGCACCGATTTCAAACCTCGGCGAAGTTCGCCTCACGTGCCCAGTCACTGCGCAGTGGCAGAACGGCCGAAAAGACCACTATCTCGTCGTGTTCGATTCAGCTGTCATACTTGTGTCACTCTATAACCCGAATGAGTTCCAGTTGGACTGCAAATTTCCTCTGGAGCAAACAACTGTCACTAAGATGGATAAGCATCTATCGTTGGAATTTGCGTACCAAAATACGAGAGTTCTCGTGACATTTCACTCACCTGAGGATTTGGAGAAACTTCGAAGTCGCGTGGACGTCTACGCGACGGTACAGAAACGCAACTCATCGAAGTCAGTAGACGGAGGTTTGTCCTTGGTACCGACTGTGTCCAGATCAGGAGCCAACGGATCTCGACCAGGGACCCCAGATCAGATGCTGGATGTTAACATTAGTCAACAGATGACTGCATGGCCTTGCCAGCAGTCATCGAGGGTATCACGGCCAACGTCGCCTGCTTGGCCGAGACCGCCATCTCAAAGGTACGATGATCATATTGCGGATTGGTTAGTATTCTGTTTTTAAATGGTAGAATAGCTATCGTCCGCAGTTTTCATAGGACGGTTCAATCCACAGAACGATAAAATATTTATGTGCGAGAAGAATCAGCATTTATAGGAGCACATTAAGTCAATACTAATTTAATATAGGCAGCTTTAAATTTTTTCTTCTGAACCGCAACTTTTAGTGGATTTGAAGCAGTTTATCGATACTGAAAAGTAGGTTAGTTTTTTAGCTCGATTGGAGTTTAAAGGTATGAAAGAACCCAAGAAAGCTGGCAATGAGGCGCTACGTGAATGGTAGGCATTTCTGGCTTGTCAGAACCGCAAATATACTTTTCATTGACTGTAGCTATAGTGTGGTTTCATGAAAGGCTCTAATCACCTGACTCCGTATTGGCATTCACTTAGGTCACATCAACAGCAGAATCAACAATGTGGTTCACCGTTGGACACAGCTTCAGGCCATTCTGAGCTGCCAGCATCAAGGATGAGTCTCATGGTATCAAGAATTCGAGGCGTCTTACCCCATACAAGAATGTAAGTATTAAACGCCTGCAATGTATATATATATATATATATATATGGTTGATCGAGAGGATATATACAGTTTGGGGTACCTAAAAGAGGACTTCTTCTAGTAAGCTAAGTAAGTGACTTAATAAGCTGCTTCTTAGATGGTATCGAAACCAAAAAAATATCTCGATAAGCTTTTTCAACGAAAGGTGCAAAAGTACGCGGAAAGCCTCAAAAAGGAGAACCCATGTGGACAACCCAATGGTTGATTGATACTCTGTTCTCCTAACGGTCGTTAATTTTTATGCAGAAAGGTCTGAGTGTATTAGTAATAGCTTTTCGGCCATTTTGATAAACTCTTGAGCCTTTTAAATTGAAACTCTGTCGAGAATGGTCCGGTTTGCCTTTTGGAAATCTTCTGATGACTTTTCAGAGGCCGCTTGAAAACTGATAATAACGTAGATTGCCGATTACGGGTAGAAAAGAAAGTTTATAACCTCAATGGGGGTTCGATTCGCGTGAACATATTCGGTAATAGCTAACCTTCGCCGAAATTCTAACAACTATGCACTGTTCTTCGCCACGAGGAGTTAGCTGTTTGTTGTAGAAGAAACTGGTTTCCGTTTGGTACAAAAGTTATAAAACGAACGATATTGTACGACAAGCGGCCTGCCAAATTTGATCCAAATTTAATTCCCTGCCCTGTACTTGGCAAAAGCCACCTAGCAGTTTGCGAGTTACCATTTTACAGCTGTTAAACTAGCAAGAGAGTGAAATGTAATAAAAATAAGATTAAAAAGGAAGTAAAGACCCTTAAACTCTCAGGGGACTTTTGAATCGTCAGACGATTTTGCCCTATCCTGCATATATTAAAGACCCTTCCTTGTATACCGTGCACGCCCTTTTTATGATGTCACCACTACAAGGAACCGCCGTTTTCATAGTGGTGACATCACGTAACCGGACCGGTTTCCACGGTGCCGACAAAAAATTTTCTGTTTGTTGGAGTTGAATCTTCTTAGTTCCAATAAGTCCGGAAAATATTGCTTTGTAGTGTCAGTTCTAAGCGTACATATTATTGGTAGAGAACGTGACGATGTTCGTGTCGGGTGTTATTGCACCATAAGCAGATGCATGAACTCCAATTATTCAAAACTATCGCTAGGTCCCACCTGAAAATCAAGCCTGGAGCTTCATCAACTGCCCTGCCTATCACACCAGCGGAATAGAACAGTGATTACCGGACCGATCTGTTAGTGGGAGAAGCGCTAACCTGCTGACAGTGTTCAAATGTATTTAAGAAGTTGGTCTTCCATTCGTTGCACGTGAACTAGTGTTAAACTCAATTGCGTTACGTCCCACAAAATGATTTTAACACAAACTAAACTAACGCTATAATACTGTGTAGTATATAGATTCTCGCTATATTAAAGACCTATTCGTCGTCTTCAGTACCAGGAACGGCATTAGCGAAAAATTGCTTGTTTGTTGCCATTTCTCAAATGCTTGTCTTCTTCTTCGAGAGATCAAGGGAAGAGGAATACTCATAAATAAAGGACCAGTAAAAGCAATCATTGAGGTATCTTTGTATCCAATTTAATCACTTGTCGATGCTTGTTTTCTGCCTGAATGTAGAACAGATAATCTTGCACTCTCTTTTGAAATAATTTAAATTTGTATCGTGACCATATATGTTTCCCTATACAGCTAGACTTCAAATATTTGTGTCGTACATAATAAAAAAAAAGTATACATGAATCTGAAAATAACTATTTAAAGTATCATTCAGTCGTGCGCAGAGTGGTTCGTTGAATTCAATGTTCCCGTTTTTATGCGCCCTATCTATCGACCAGTATGAATCAGTCAGGCGCGATCTAAACTAAATAGTAAACAACAATTTCAAATATATCTAGGCTATAATACGAAATAGATTCAATTTAAACTTACCGTGATCTACATCGAGACTCGATCTCCAGAGCCACCTGCTATCGAAACGAACTTGGCTACGGGACTATCTCACTACGTCGTTTTTGATTGCTAAAATTTATAGCCGCAGTTAGCTGTTTTCATCCACGGCGTAACTATATGTCATTACAAATTTATTCTTTCATTTCACCGTATGGGCCCAGATAGGCTGCATTGCCTGAAATCGCAGTGAAAGTCAATTTGTCAACTTGTTGCAGCATAAAGTCTGCATCAAATCGGATTCCAACGGTACTTATTCTTTTGGACGTGAATCGATGGACGTAGCACGGGCAAACGTCCGATCGCCGTCACCACTCAGAGTGTGACAACTTGAGACAAATAGAGGGTTTTAGTGGGTCAATGCCGAGTAAACAAAGGTCTAAAGCTCACACTGACAAGGATTTAATTGAGTGCTCAAGCGGTTGAGAGATTAGTTGACTGCAGAAGACTGCAGAGTAAAATAAGGAGGATAAGATACAACATATATAATAATGTGCGACCGCGGTGACTGTACCGGTTGTTGTTTACATTACGTTTCACTAACCAACTATCCATTGCATCTAAGGCGGAAGACCGTTTTAAGCTCCTACTGACCAACAACAGTTTTATCGAGGAAGTGTTTTTGAGTATTTCTCTGGTTGTCATAAGTGTCATTAAATTTAAGGCGTAATGTGATTTCGGATTAATCAGATTCACTTGATTTCTAAATATCATGCGCTTCGATATTGTCGCTTCCGAGAAAGAATTTCAATGGGCGGCGAACGTTTATCATATAGACTTTCTTCGAAGCCCCCCACTTTGGTCGTTGAACGTGAGTGCCAATGGGCCGGTCGCGTTGTCGCTATTCATTGCTCTCTAATTCTTTCCGAAGTCGTTGTTGGCTCTTCATCGATCCTTCAGTAGATACAGTTCGCCAGAATTCCCGCGCCAAAATATGAAAGCACATTCTCCGGTGGTCAGTGAACGTCGGTGTCTAATGGCAAAACGAGTCTCGGAGGCCTTACCGTATGCTCCTTCCCTTTCTCTCTCTCGCTCTCTCTACTTCGAGCACCGGCGACGAAACGGTGCGATCGTCTTTTTGTGGATGCGACCAGCGAGACAAAAGTTGTGTGAGAACCACGTGTTCTGAACCGGCTGTGACACCATGAACCGAGTGCTCTCCTTTTGATTGCAACGCGATAAACAAGCCGACAGCAACAGACCGGGACGAATCTATGAAATGTTGTTAATAGCGAGGGAAGACAAGCAGGGAAGGTGTGGCGTCGTATTTGAGGACGGCGGCAGCAGGTTTAGCGTAAACGAACTTGGAAAGTAAGCGTCAATTGAACACGTCTGAACTGTCCGGAGGATCTATTGAGTATGTGCTTTCGAGCGCTACCACGTCGGCAGTACTTGCGGTTGCCACCGCAGAGCGGACGCCTCTCAGATCAACTTTTTCTCAACAAAGAGGCAGTCCCCTCTCGATGTAAAAGAGTAAGATTGCTATAAGAGAGAGGTTAGCTTTACTCCGCGCACTTGGGCGATAGCACCCGGCAAACGTACATAGTTTGGTTGTGTAGTTTGGCAACGGACGCTCAGCGACGGTTAATAAGACTATAGGAGATTAGACTCCTAGGAAAGATGTTAGTGCAGCCAGTTAGCTAATTTGCTTCTAGATTACACTACGTTTATATAGAGGATACGCCGCTGAAACGATTTATTTCATCTTCATCACATTTCCATCGCCTCCTTCACGCTCGGACAAGTTCGATCAGGACAAATTTAGCTAAGAGAGGCTGATCAAGTGTTGACCAAGGGCGTTTCTCTACTTAGCAGTTGCCGTTTCTCCCTGCTTCTTTCGTACTCGCTCGCTTTCTATCTAGTCCAACTCCGGCAGATATCAAAACTCGCTGTCAGACGCAGGCAGTGCTCATGAGCAAGAGAAAAGCATGGCAGCAGCGAAGCTGTCAGACCACCTAGATTTCTTAGGATCATCGTTATGAAATGGGGATAACATAACTCGTAGTGAGTCGTTGCAGATCATTAGGACGATGACGAAGCGAGAAAATTTCTAGGACAAAAGGTTTCACTGAGTATTCGTTAACATTGCTCTGGCACAGGTTCGCTTAGTCAACGGATTGTTGTATTGAGCGTAAATTTTATAGGCGACACATACTGACGACTGTGCGCCGCAGAAGCGGTGAGCTCATTATTGTCAACTGACAGCTTCGGGAAATAATTAGACGTAATTTACCTCTTATAGGGTATGACATCTGACAATAAAAACAGATACTGATGTAAGCGCTAACTTCGGACATGTTACAGAAAAGTGCCGCTGCAGAAGGAGGCTGTTCCTGGCTTGAAGAGAGGATCATCAGCCCGAAAAAACAAAAAAGAACTTCCTACGCCCATTCTTCGTAAGTAGAATCTACGAAAACTGTGATAAGAGATCGATTGATATGGTCCAAGGAAGACGTTTTTCTTGCAGACTTATATATAGCAGCTATACGTTTTCGAAGTAACCTGTTCTATCTTAAGTAAACTGCAGCATCCCTCATCGGTCGCAGTGTCATTCCTTGCCTTTGAATATCTGTGACTCCCCTCAGACTTCCTCATCCCCGAAACTGCTATTAATCTGATTTAGTAACAAATTCAGAAGAAACTGGGTTACGCACGACGCGTACCCAAACGCGAACAGCAGCCCATATCTTTGAGGAATATTTTCAGTAATCTGACAAATGGTAATAAATAATTCATTCAAAGTCATTCATGTAAGTGTCGCACTTCCGTATTGTTTTGCTGCAGGTAGCAATCTAGTAATCAGTTAGTATAATGCATTTTCGAAACGCTACGTACGTCCTATTTCATCTACTTTATTTACAAGCGAATGTATTCTGTCGGTATGTCCATTGACGTTCAGCTCCGGAGCCACCGTTCAACACCGTCGACTACGAACGAGACCTGCAGATCCTCAAAGTGGTTGAATCAGTTGCGAATCTCTCAAAGAAGCCAACCCCTTCCATCCCTGTTGGGTCTTTAGCGGCTGCCGGCGCGACATCGGCCGGGGGATTGAGTTCGTTACCGTCGGTTCGAATTTCTACCGTGACTGCTCACAGCGGGTCCCCAATGGACGGGGATGGAGTTCACGGGGCGGTAGGACCTGGGAGGCCACTCAGCATTTCGCCAGTATCCCCGGGGGGAACCGATGGACACGCGGCAAGCATTAGAAACGTTCAGAATGACATCGCATTTCTCAAAGAGGTAGGGCAGGTACTTGTAATTAAAACTTTTTTATAATCTAAAAGCATTGCGTTAGTGCATGGCCAACTGAAGTGCTTTACTGGGCCATTGGATAACGGTTGTCGTTACCACTACTCTTTGACATGCTTCATGTATTTGTAAGCATATGCGACCTTATTTGTTTCTACAAGTATGCATTGTTAGACAAAACCACTAGGAGACAGATGTCTGTAAGTACACAAGCAGGCGTCGCGTAATAGTGTCACTCGCGTCGACTTCTGCGTGTCTGCACAAGTTACAATGCATTGACCCTTGACGATTAGAGATAATCGATATGACGGCTTATAGAAAAAATGGGTCGAAAAATATCAGCGCCTATGTGCAGACGTGTCGATAAATCACTGAAATTTATAAGCAATTGATTGACTCCTAGTCGTATCTAGATTCGAGTGGCCAATATATTTATATTGCGGTTGACCGACGAGCGTGAATGACTGAGCTGTTTTTTTAATAAGGTTTGACTAATACTGCCTACGAGCTTTCGGGTCCGGCAGAGCAATGTCTATCTAGCGTAAGGATTTATTGAATTGTCTGCTTGATCATTTACGTCTTGTACTATTCTTCTATATTGTGATGTAGCGGCAGCGGTTATTCAAGGATTATTGACTGAGTGTGTCCTAATTGTGTAGAGTGATGACAAAAGTCTACTGTGGCTAAGAGTGATTTAGGATTCTATAAGATATCACGACGTTCTTTGATGAAAATAATGGTCACTAGCACACTCCCCGAAATGGGAAAACTGTTTACGATCTGGCTGTCAGATCTGCAACGGAATATTCATTAACTGTTCAAACTTTAACTGCACGCCCTTAAAATGAGTGCGTATACAGATGCACACATATAGCGCCGTTTCAATTGTTACAGTGTGGTAAAACTGTCACATGAAGAGAACGCATCCATTAATTCGATTACAAGTACCACAACCATAGAAACATTCGTCACGAATTATATCTCACCGTCCTTAGCTTTAATTATAAATATGTCACCCGAATGAAACCATTAAAACCAAGCCAAAATGCCTGTTAGCTCTGTGATAGAAACTATCAGGCGGTTTGCAGACCCTGTGACAACAAGAAGGATCCGAAATATATATTGGAAGTAAGGCAGCCATTTTCCTCGAATCCAGCGTGCTTTCCTATGGGAACGTGGTTGGCTGTCCGAAAAATTAGAACCAAACACCATAGTACTGTACGGATTTTATTTAATTTAGCTCGTTCTCTTTTGCTAGCTACTGTAAGCCAAATTTTATAATTTCTTCGTTCACCAGTGCGTGAATTTTAGCCATTATTATTATCGTCAATATTCTATAGTATTTGTTTCCCTTTATAGGCGGTACGTAATATACAACTTATACAATTCTACACCGCAAATAGCTATGATTGTAAATAATGTTGCCTTTATCTACAATCCTGTTGTATTTTTTGCTTTTCCAGCAAGTGGCCAAATTGCAGGCCGAGCTGCAAGAGGAACGCCGACAGCGAAGAGCTCTTCAGGATCAAGTTAATCTTTTTTCGTCCGTAAAAAGAATGTAAAGCTGATATCTATCTGCTTGATATCGATTTTATCGACATTTTATCGCACTGCCAAAACAGTGCGACCAAATGAATGTTGCAACGATAAAAAAAAAATGAAAGCCTGCGCTAAATGAACGAATCAAACAATCGAGCTCATTTTTTCAACCAACAAGCTGCATGGCAATACATTTCAAAGTCGCGTCAACAAACGATGATATAGGATGGACGAACCTCCAGTCCCGAGTCCGCTTGGTCCTCGTACCCATCACGTCCTTGTAACTCTCACGCACATTTCTCTCTAATTAGTTCTGTTAGAGCTACGTGTCGTATCTGTGTGTTATCCTACCCATTGTCTTTGTCGTTCATTCTTTGAACACGCATGTATTCGTAATACCGCTGCGCGCTATGTTTTTGATGACGTGTCGATGTTAGGAGCAAATCATTGCCACTATGATCGCTCGTTACATGGGGACAAACGTAACGTTACCTATTAAACTTTAGTTCCCAATTTTATAGGTGTTGGCGTTCATTTTTGTAAGTGCACAGCCGTTTTTTATTGTTCCTTGCTTTGCTTTAACAACATCGAAAAAGCAGAGCGCCTCGAAAATTACTAGATGCTATCTTCCGCACCAACTTTGTAAATAATGCGTGGCATCCTTGTTAACTTATAGACGTTAGAAATATTAGACTAACTTCTTAAATTATGGATATCTCTCGTACGACCCACCTGGTCACTTACTCAACCGCTATCTCGTTATCAATTTGTACCTTGTGGCTATTGCTTTTTTGTCTCCTACGTACCCCCACCTACATCAATTTTTCGACCTAATTTAACCTACAGAGGTGCATATTTCTGACGAATGCTTGAAATCTGCTGTGTATTATGGAAAATCTGTGCCCGAATATGAAAGATCCGTTAATGCTGACGACATGTATGTACATATTGCAATTCAAGCATCTACGAAAATCTCTCCAGTCAAGCTATTACTAAAAAGGAGTTCTAAACCAACAACTGCGTAGGAAAGAACGAATCTGATCTATAACTTAACGCGAGGGAAGCAGTCCTTAGTAAGCGAGAATATGAGAAGAAAATCATATTAACTTGTTGGGATTCGAAACTAAGATCGAAAAGCGCTGTATGCACCTACATACACGCATTCACACGTTTCGGGAAGTCGGAGAAGTAACACCAGTCACCAACTCTAAGACGATTCGTGGCAATAGGGGTGCAGTAATACAAAATTACTATAAAGAGAAAAGCAGACAAACACTTAATAAACGTTAGCTCCGTTCGGTGCAAAAAAACTAACATGTACAAACGCTACACCGTATCGACATGGCACGTCGCTGTTCGCACGCAAGCTTTTTGTGCCAAACAGATTTACAGTTGACCTGGAGAATAAGTCGGAGCTTATATACATGAACGCTACTATATACACACATATATTTCTCTATGGACATATTATATTTATATCTGCAAAATAGCAAAACGCCTAAATGGGCCCCAGTAGCAAAGTGCGCTTGTTGTTAGGAGTTCTATTGTACAAAGACAATAATTAAAAAATAATACACTGACAGATCGCAACTGACAAATAAATGCCTACATATCTCGACAATGAGTCAACAAGTTATCAGTGTACTGCAGAATGATGAGATTTTCGAAGATATGTAGTTTGCTTCGTAAACTAGGGGAAGTGCTCGTCTTGGCTGTTATTAATATTTTACTAATTTACAGTAATTAGCGGTCGATGCCCTAAGTGGATGTTAACTGTTGTTTTAGCTGGGACCCTAACCCGACGGCTGTACCAGTGATAAGATATCGGAGTCAATTACATCTGCGAAAATATATTAATCTAAAAGGACATTCAATAGAGATCTAGAGTATTATAGTACTTTGCAGTTAGAAAACAAAGCTCGAATCCAATCGGGTCTTCGAGCTCTCAATTCGAATCGCAGAGACGAGAATAACAAGCTAACCTCACCTGTAGAATGACCAAAATAATCGAGCTGGCTATTGAAAACAATGAATAAAGTGTTACCTAAGAATTTAGGCCATAATAGCTGTCATTTCGATATTTATATCACTTAGGTAATAATGGAAAGTAGCGCGTACGTCACGCGTCATTCTCCGATCGCTGCGTGGCGAAGGTCGGAGACAGATCTCTAAATAAACGATACGACATTTAGACGAGTGCTAAAATTATGTGGAATCGACAACGAGGCTCAAAGAAATCCTCTGCCAATTCAGGTATCTTATTTAAAATACAATAATTGTATTCAAATCGAACCTGTACCAATTAGGACCCGAAGTGTTTATTTCTTAGTTAGTTGCGTAATGTGTCGTTTTCGAGACAGGACATCTATAGCATTATTAGTCTCGGACCAAACAATATGCAGAGCTGAAATTTTTTTAAATAGTTAGCTGGACAATTTGAAGTGCATTGTTAATCATTTGAGTTTTCTGATAAATTATAAAAATGAACGTGGGCCTTCTCTTGCGGCCCAAGTAACGTATTAAAAGCGTTATAACGCGGCTGCGAGTTCTCGTTCTGGCTCGATTTTTGCCCTTCTTTTTCACCAGAATTCATCTAAGATATTGTTTAAAACATTACAGTGGCTTTGTGTTTTATGCAGCAGAATACTTTCATAGGTATCTTCAAAGCGTCCTGGGTTTTTCTGCTTCTCCTGGTGCCCCTTCTCAGCTCGAACCCACCTGTTCGCCTTTAGGTCAAGTATGCCAGTTGGTCCTGTCGGTATTAGGTGGGTGAGCGCTGTAGCAGCGTAGTATGTTTGTCGCGAGGAGCTCGTTAAGGCGCAAACGAGTACAGTAACTCATGAAGGGACGATCGGCTTAACTCAGCGGATGCCCAGCGATATCGAAAGAAACGTTTTTGCATAGCCCAAACATGAGACGAAATGGCGAAAAATACTACAATGAAATAGACCCACCAGCACAAGGCGTTTGGCACCTGCTGCCAAACCGAATGCATACGCCTCTCAAAGCAGTCTTTAAGCAGACCCAGATGAACAGAGCTCGTGAGCGATGGTTACTGAACGCAGAGGTCACTGAGCGATTTTTTAATAGTAGAGAAATAAATGCCCGTTTCAGCCAGTAATTGCCGATTTGTCCAGTTTATGAAATATTTTTAAATTATCGATTTATACAGATTTTTCGTTTGCAATTATATTATCGTTTCCTGTCGACTTGTTACACAATTATAATCGACACCAAGCAGATTTTCGAAAAATATTGTATCTTTGAATTTCTGTTTCGTTTTACGTATTGTACGCTCACGTTATAACGTAAGCTTCTCTGAAGCACTTGCTTTATCTGGGAAACTCCTTAGTCGTTATTTGTTTGTTATTCTTTGAGAAGATTCGAATTTCAAAACTTGTTTCTTTCCCATCTCGATTTGGTATACTTTCTCCGCATTTCTATTGTCTGCGTCTTTTTTGATTTTCCCAGCGGCATCCATGCCGTTCGTTTTTTTCTTCTAAACGCCACCATCTTCAAGTGACTTTTCCCCCTTGAAAGTGTCTTCTCGACTCCGCTCTGGCAGTACAATAAGTTCGGCCCGGCAGCGCGTCACCCGCTGCGCTTCTCCGCCCTGCGCGGTTTTCGGCAAAGACCGCTTTTTTTTCAGCTGCTGCCGCCGCCGCTGCTGCTGCTGCTGTTCTATCGTCGTCGGAACATCAACGTCGCCATCATCAGGAGCATCGTAGGTTATTTTCTCATCGGCACTTTGTACGCACATCCATTGAAGGAGAGAAAAAGCTGAAAAGAAGTGCCGGAGACGGTTGACTCGCCAGCGCGGCTGCGACAACCCAGACACCAGCGCAGGGAGGCCGCAGGAAAAGCCAGCTGTGCCAAACAGAGATACATGGACACAATGAAAGAGAAAGGGGGAGAGCGCGAGCGATCGGATGAGTGGCTGCTTGATTCAAGCCGCTCCCTCTTCATCAATGAAGAGCTGTAGTTGACGTGCCAGCCGCCCGGGGGAGCCACAGTTCGGCCGTCTCGGCCCGAACTCAGGTCAGAAGTGCGTATGTGCGAAGTTACGATATGGCTATAGTTGCCGTTAGCAATCATATTCCCGCTAACGAGACGAACGCGCTATCGCAGAAGTCGAGATAGCCGTATTTATAAAGAGGACGGTTCGATTTGGGATAATGATGGGTATTGTTGGGTGATATGCTATTCAGGGAGCGATATCTTCACTGGGGATTTTTTTAGCTGCTGATTAGAAGTTCGCTAAAACGTTGCTCATCAAGGATCACGTGGAACGTTTGTTAAATAGCAAGCCGTCAAACAGTTAAATAAAGCCATTTGTTTTAGTGTATTGCGTTAATATTACTCGTATTTTTGCTACATAAATGTTTCGAACTTTACAGCCTGGTGATACCGCCTTTTTAAGGTATTGCATCAGGCATGGGCCCCAGCACGAAACGAAGCGTGGTTTTTTCCCAACTTCGAACCTTGACCATCTGGTGCCATTATGGTTAGTAAGCCAATGGTTAATATATGTGAAGTAGAACATATATGTTGAAGAATAAATATACTTTCTCAAAATGTCGAATCTATTCACACACTGTAATATAATATCATATACTTACATTATGTATCGTTACGTAACAGAATGTCTGTAAAGGAAGTTACCTGACTCTTCAGTTCAATTATGTGATAGTTACTTTAACACTATGCTTCTCCGCCTATCTCAGTTTTTTTTTTCTTCTCTACGTAATTTCGATACAACATTCTAGTGGCCTTAACATATTCTAGAGAGTTTTCAAACGTTTCTACAAAACGAAAACCACTATTGAATTAATAAAAATAGATACAACAATAAAACAATATAACAAACAGAAAGTGTTTTAGGTGTAGTTGGCTGCGGTCAGTCAGTACGCCGTCAGCTCTGGTTGAATCTTAAACCTGCTCTAAAAATTGTAAATCTAGATTTCAGCCATCGAATTTTTTCAATCTGGAAGCTAATTCTTTATTCTCATCAATGCGACCGTTTGCAGAAAATTTGACGTAACGTGTTACAATCTCGTTAAGGTCACAGTCTAAATTCGAATCACTGCAATTTAACGATATATTATTTAAAGAAAAAATTTCCTTCGTTTATTATAAAAGCCATGACGGATCTTTGTTATCCACAAAATCTGTCGGTCATTTTGCTTTAATATTTAACTATACTTACTTACACGTGACGTTTGCTGGCACCTACCATATATATTATATGGATTGATAAATATTTGACTACTGTAGCAAAGCATGGACTCATTGACGCCTGTGAAATGGTTTTAACGAAAGTAAATGATCGCAGCTCGAAGAAAGAAGGTGCGCATCAAAGCTTCTCCTCTTTGCATTAGGAAATAATTCGGTTTCCTTGCTTTTAGTTAGTAAATCAGCCTATTTGGCCGATAAATGTTTACAGTATCTCAGGATACAGAACAACAGAGTGTTGTGTGTGAACAGTTCTATGTTTATTCCTTTCTTCCATACTTCTAACGAGCCATCATTTCGTTTTATCATCGTCTATACTATAATAGCATTTTACTCTCGACGGTAACCATCGGTCGGTCGACTTTCCGCTTTTAGTTACCCCCTTCGTTGTACAATCGCTTAAGTAAATTGGTCACAAATTTGTGCATCACACTTACAGCGCAGGTAAAGCGCCGACACTACGGCCCAGAATTCGCGCGCTTCGTTTGAATTGCACAGCGGCCCACAATATGCACCGCTTTTCCGTGGGACAGAAGCGGCTGATCACGAGCAGATCGTGTCGATCAGATGCAATCTTCAACATCTCGCACTTTGTGGCTTTGCTTTTATTTTCGGTATATCTAAGAAGAAGAGGCTCCCTGTACAATCCATGCCCAGCCAAGTTAGGCCGACGGACGGCCCACAGACATCAGCAGGTCGCCACTGGCCAACAACAGTAGTGACCGAATCAAACTTTATCGAACAATGCGTAATAAATGTCAATTTCAATACGGAAAATTCTTGCTGAATCGTCAGCAAAAGGAGAGAATAGCAAACAAAAAATAGTCTATTTTGCTTTTGCTTGCTCTGCTTGTTAAGCCCGGGCCGCTGTTAAGAATGGTTAACATGCATTCCGTTCCAACAAGATGGCAACTGAAGGACGTCTTTCTGACCATTACAAAAAAAATTCCGAAAAAGGTAAATCTGAAACTCTAGAAAATTACTTCTGCTCTCACGTGGGCCTGGTTTTCGCCCAGGCGTAGGCGATGCCTGCCTACTTCGTCGCTCATGCCGTTTTGTTTATGTCTCCTTATAATTTTCCCTCTAATGTTACTCGACCATCTATAATCTTCGGTGGCAAAATAGCAAAGAAAAACCACGCAAAGACAACCGAAGAAAAAGCTTGTAGAACTGACAAACTTATCATTACTTTTAAATTAACTGTATTGCTGTGAATTTTTTTTTAACTCGATGAACTGCAGCTCGATTCATCTGACCATGGGTTCTGCGCCACCGTGGGTTTGCTTTTTGGTTCCATCGGCACCTACTGGCATTTCAGCGGTAGCCGTCCCATCGAAACGGAACACGAGTACCTTCGGAACTCGCGTATGGAGCAGCAAAGGCAACAGCGCTCCATCCACTCTGTTTTACCTCATGTTCCCCTTTCAGCGGTAGATAGTAAAAATCACTGCTTATAACAGTCAGTCTGGCAGCGAGGCAGGCAGTCCGATAGATAGACAGACATTCGGCTAAACTTTAGCCAGCGACAGTTCGCTCGCTAGCTAGCCAGCTCCCCGGTCGTCGCAGCGGCCAGCTCCAAGAGACAGCGAGCAGCGCCCAGACTCGGCAGCTCTCGCTGTTGTGCAGAGACGACCACGGCGAACAGAGCCCCTCAGCTCATTGTCGTTTGTCGTCTGCTACTGTTGGTCCTGCCGCCGCTGCTGCCGCTGCTTCTCGTTGGTTGTCGTTTGGCTACTGGCTGAATCGTGCACAACCACATCACCAGTACCGTCCGGGTTGATTGAGAAGACGAATACGGGTAGGGATAGGACGGCGGGACGGCAACGGCGAACGCAGAAAAGGCCACAGACTCAGGGCCGAGACAATATTAAGGATAACAAACGCGAATTCTAGTGGCGTTGGTGTCTGTGTCGTCGAATTCTCCGGTGGAACAAGCGGACGAGTGGGTGCGAACGTGCTAAATATCGAAGAATAAACAACACTGCTGCGAAGTGTTCAGCCTACGACACCGCAGTCTGTTCTCGTGATCGTTTGTTGATTGTCGTCGAACAGTGGCGTTGACTTGCGACTAGGCAGCGGGATAGTGCATGTTCCGTTTAGCTGCTATGAGTGTTTCTGCAGCTGGCTCCTATATTAAAACGCGGGGACGGTCTTACAGCAGCAACGATCTGCGTGCGACTCAGGAAAGAGGTATACAACAGTAAGCCAGTATCGTCAGTGGAACAGCAAAATCCGTTGTAACTGAACAACTGACCACAAGCACTCCGAAAAAAAACAGAAAAATAGTAATAAATATTAACGCTAAAAGTCACACCGTTAAGCTAATGTGTCGATTGCCAGATTTGCGCTTGTAATCTCACTTGACGTTATAGCTGAACCTTGTTTGAGCAGCCAGCTCAAAGGGCATGTTTACTTGCCAAGCTGACTCGTAATAAAATTGTGTCAGATCAACGTACAATCGAGCGCCATACGCAAAAGCCACAGCTGCTAACAGCTGCTGCCGGATGTAGCGCGGCCGTTTGTTTATCAACAGTGTACGGAGCTTGTTGGTGTCATCATCAAATTGAAAAAAAATTCTAGTGACGCAGTGACCTACGCAAGTACAGACGCTGAGGTGCAGTTACGGACGTTTGTTAATGATACCATATCATATCTATGGAGTAGTTGCCGGTTTCCGGATACTTGTGGTATTAGGAAGGCCATTACCGCCGCCGCCAGATTGTGGTAGTGCTGCTTCCAGTAGAATCTGTAACCCGGATAGGTTGATGCTACAGTATATCGCTTAGCTAGTTGAGGAAATGCTGGTTTGTTCTTTGGTACAACAAAATCAGTGGTGTCAGCAACAACAGGAACAGTCCACCGAATGGCTAAAGAAGGACGTGCCAGCAATCATCTGCAAGTCAGCTCCAAAGTCATCGTAGTCAGATGATTCGAAGATCAATGAAATACTAGAAACCGACGTCTCCAAGCATCACAGCTGGGAGACTCGCTCAAGAAGCTTGTTGACAGCACTGCGTGTCGTGAATTGCATTGCGGCAATCATCACTTCCCCACGCCGCAAACCGTCAACGCCACGAATCACGGTAAGGCCGTTGACGGCGTTAACGTGGAACGGAATAATTGATCGTCGACGTGTTGTTCGGTAGCGATAAAGCGTTGGCGCACTGCCCAGTGTCCATATCGGGAACGAAGGTTTTGCGCGAGTCTCGGGCCTCAACGCGCTGTTGTGTGCGACGTGTATTAGTATCCTTATCTGTTTAGTGTGTAATTGGTGTTTGAGTCGGTGACCAATGGCTCCTGCTATGGATACCCTTACGACAGAGGAACAGCGCCAGGTCGTTGAGCTTGTGCAGGACTTCTTTCGGTATCAACTACACAAACGGGGCGTCCGGTGGAATCCCCCAGGCGTAGGAGCGACTACGGCTGATCCTCCAGACATCTGTATGGCTCTTCGTGGACTCGGTGACGAGTTTCTAGCGAAATATCGGGAAAATGTCGTACAGATGGTGGAACGGTTTGACCTGCCCAATGGCTATGTGGAACCGGCGTACGCTTCGGTTCTGGATGAAATGTTCGCCGAGGGCATTTCATGGTCGCGAGTTGTCGTTTCGTTCGTTTTTTCCGTCGAATTTGCCTATCATCTTATAGAGAAGCAGCTGGCAGGCGAGCAATGCATCGAACAGACTTCTCAGTGGCTTATGAACTACACCGCTTTGCGAGTTGTACCCTGGGTGCGAACGCATACGGGATGGGTAAGTGAGGCTGAAGCACATTAAATGCTGAAAATGGAAGTTAGCTCACTGGTAATGTTTTACAAATTTAATTGAACATACAATCCTGAATACGATCTAATCAATCATGTCGTTTCATGTTTCGTCGGAGCATTTTCCGAAGCCCAAATCCCACATACTTTCGAATGCTATACTCTAAAATCGTATAGATATAACTGAACTTCTCTTTGTTTCATATCTATGTGATAAGAATAACAGACGACAAGTGTTTGAAGACATGTCAGCGCAAAATGCAATATTTAAATTGACTGTGTAGACACGCATAATCACGTGGCCTATCTACTAGGCTAATGAGATGGCTACCGTTTTGTATCTATAGGACATATGTATTTTCAAGATGCCAGTACAACGTTTTCAGGACGTAGACGCATGTGTAAGCTGACCCTTTTGGAAAGCAATAAAAGCGCTTCCTCAGACGACAGCATGGGTCGTAAGAGATTGGCAGTTATACACAACAAAAGACGTCATCATCACAATCATCACTGGTGATAAATATTCACATTAACTAAAATAACCGCAGAAATAGTGTTGGCTCAGCTGGACGATCAGGGGTTATATGTAAAGCGTATACAATGGCTTATTGTTCAAATGAACAAAAGTCACTTATAGTTAGACATCGGTTTATTCTAGTAGAAGTGCTGCAATCTCATTAATCCTATGGAATTCTCAATGATTTAGGTGACTATTCAATTGCAAAAGTAATTCAAAGCATAAAGCTAGACTGCCTAAACTCGAACGTTTCGTTTCTTCTATCGAGAACCAACTGAAGTTCTGCTCCAAGCTCTGCTGCATGACACATCATTTGAAGTGACAAGATTTCATATTAGTGTGTTGGCTTCACATGTATAGAATCTGTCATTGTGGCCGGATACAAATTTAATCTACAATGGTCCATACACATTTAAGCCCACTGAAACTATGAACCTAGTAATTTCCAAAAATGGAACAATATCTGTGCTTTCCTTCTTCGTATGTGTGCCATTATTTAAATAAGTGCTATGCTAGAAAAGTTTACACACGCCAATCTCCTTCAAATTCCGACTTTGTCTCCGTGATGATAATGTAGCTTTAACGTGTTGGCATACTAGTGTCATGAACACGTGGTGGTCTACGTTCGACCTAAGTAGTTACACCTCGTTTAGTGTTGAGAACCAGCCATCTGTTTCTGAAATGTAAAACATTTGAATTCAACTCTGACCATGTACTAAAAATTAATTTGTAAAATAAACCAAAATCGTCTCCAATTACTGTGTATACAATCAATACTGCGAAGCGAATCTAGCGAGAGTTTTCCTAGATTTTTACCATAGAGTTTGTTTATAATCAGCAACGAAAAAAAAACAGACTTTGCACAAAACTTCCGAATCATATATTCACATAGAATAGATGTCTACAACCATGAATTAAATACGTTCCACGGAGTTTTATTCAAGCTTAACACTAACTTCTACAAGTATCTTTACTCTCCAGCTTGATTGTTTGCCGCAATAACTTCCCCATGTGCTAAGTGACGCACATTTCACTTATCAGTCCCCTTAGTTCTGAGAAGGCTTTGCAAACTACACCGATTTCTGGACGAGTTACATAGCCGAATCCGAGCTGGCTACGGACCTGACGCTACGGTCAGGGCCTCCGCCGCTGCCGGCATCACAGTCGCAAATGTTTCTTGTCGTCTTCCAACAAAATGTCGTTGCGTTTGTCTCGTACTATCCGAAAGAAAGGCGCAGCTCGAGCTGGGAAGATAAGAGGCCAGGAGAATGGAGAATGACGGTCGACCGGGGCAGAAAATCCAAATGGGATCGCTCCGAAGCAGCGAGGAGCTAGTAGTGAACGACGAGCGAGCACATTCCATTCGATTCCGTTCCCACGCCCCACAGTTTCGCTGCTTCTAACCGTTGCTGGTGGAGCTATCGGTTTGAGAGCAGTGACGTCTTGTCAGCGTACGTCAGCTCCTATTTATTTAAGACACGTGTGGCTTGGTCTTCTACTGGCTGAATTGTTGACATGTCGAAGGCGAAACTGGCTTTTCTGTTAAGACGACTTCGCTTGCTGTTTCTGGAGCTTTTGTCTCTGTTACGATATGGGCTGCCAGAGGCTACTGCTGGTACCAAAGCGAAGACCAATTCGGCGTCAATGAATAACCAAAGAAATAAGACTTAATTTACTAATAAGAACAAATCCAACAAACCCACTGCGGCACCGCTGTTTGAAACTATAAGCGATATGATCGGTAACAAAGATTGCATCGTATTTGTACGGGTTACGAATGTATTAGAGCCGGATTTTTCATCGAGGAATAAATAGTTCGAACGATTGCAGGTGAATCCTGTAAACGACTCACCCGCCCCCTTTGCTACTGACGATCGGCATTGCGTAACACAAACATGTTCAAACAAACCACCCAAAAGTACCTAGATAACAAACGCAACTTATCTCCCGAGCAAAGCTATTATATGAAAAAAAACCTTGTATATCCAAACCATCTTCAAAACTACAAGGAAAAAAGAAAGTAAACTAATCGTTATATCTCCTTCCCTGTATCAGCCGCGAGCAATAGTCTTGTCGCGCAAAACAACTATATCAGTTGAATAGAACGGACTCACAGGCTGAATCAGTTTGGCGCACGCTTACGCATGCGGCTGTCGTCAGTTGTAAATGGTGTGTTGACGTCACAGGTAGCGCACGAGTACACATTATTACCAAGCAACAAACACACAGGCACGTCGTCGTCGTCGAGCTCATCTCTCAACGTCGAAATTGTTTACAACGCCGACCTGCTGTGCACCGTGAATCATGGTATTATGCGGGAAGTCGCTCGAACAAAGCTTAGTTCTAGTTAGATGCTAGCGACCTGTCGGATAGTTGAGACGTACCGATAACAATGATATTTTTGTGTTGCTTGCACTACTATTATGTGTATTATTGTTATTAGGACTACTAAGCTAGCACATTCCGATTTTTTTCGTAGTGTTTGAGTGCGTATGTGATGACAGTTTGCCAAAAAATGATTCAGCGGCAAATTCGCAGTGGAGCAAAGCAGTTCATCTGGGTTTAGAGCGTTTTCAACATTGCAAATGCACTTCGACACTTAAGGCGAGCACATTGCGTGTGAGAATTGACGACGGTTGCGTTCGCCTATCGGAATATTAAACTCGTATTTCGTACGATGGGTGGAATGAGCATAGAATTGATACATTGGTTGAGCGCAGTATTTGAGGATCGATAAACTTTTTTGCCGCTTGGAAAACACGTGGATAGAGTATCAACCTATTTTAAGGCCTATATGATGCAATGAGTAAACTAATTGACGGAATTTACACCGATTGCGTTTAGTTAGCTTAAGCCAAGTCCAAATTTTATTGCGTTAATCCTTGCAGAAATGACGGCTTCACCATTTTAGATGGTCGTTAATGCATAGGTCGTCTCTCAACGATAAAGTCTTGAGCCAGTTTGGGTCACGTAGTAGCGGTTGAGTATGCATATTGTTTGATACGGAATTACCAGTAAGCTTCCGGGAAACATATCCATATCACAATACTATTACGTGTAGACAGCGAAACATTAGTTATGTCTCATTCTAAGCTCGCATACTAGTTTGGTTTTTCTCATTAAAACCAACGGTTTCATCGCGCTCAATCCGAATGGTGAGCGACTAAGGCTAGGCGTATTCTGAGCGTTATAGTTCTACTCCCAGTCAACTCTTTAGCTATAGAAGGAGGAAACGGGCCTAACAACGCGTTAGTGAGGAGGCTCTTTTTTAATATTCCACGATGGCCTATGACACTATAGTATCACAGAAATAATTTTGTTTCCACTCAGTGTATTTCTTAGGCTTCGCCATTATGTTTTTCAGCCCCTTTCTTATGAAGATATTCCTTTAAGAGAAATGCTTGGCCACAAAAAAGATTGTCATCGAAAAGATCCCTATCGTATACTCTAATAATAACTGAACGAAGCCTGCTTTCTGGTTAAACTCTTACAATACGGGCTGCACAGTATGGTAACGGACTAACATTATACAAAGGTATCAGTTTAAAGGCCGGCCTTAAGTTTAGACTGTGTCCCTCCATTTTTGTATCGATATCAATAACTATCGTTTTAGTTGCAAAGGGCAGAATGCCTATATGAATTGGTATTATTCGTTAGCTGTTGTTGTCGGCATGTGTTGTTATATTCTGTTCACCTCTCTTAGAAAGTTCGAGAATTGAGGTCTCACTATGGTTTGCCCGGCCCAGTGCTTTTCCACTTTTCGTTCCCACCCTATAAACGTAGGATCGGAGTCTCCTTATACCTACAGAGTAAGCGTCTAGTCCATAAAAATGGAGCTACATTTTCTTTAGGTCTCCCAAGAGAAGATAATTGAGGGAAGTTACCCTACGGTATTCAGGACAGCTCCAAGAAAGATACGCCGCAATAAAATATCATAGGACTCAAATGCACTGTTGTATATTGCTTTACTGAAGTCTTCATTCTACAGTGCTATAAGCGCTATATTCTAGAAAAAGCCGCAACTGTTATTAAAATATGGCCGTTCTTATTTCTAGTAATCACTAAATGCTTGGATTTAGCGTATGACTAGAAGAATCAATTTTCACCATTGACCTGCCATTCTACCGGTTCACGACTCTATTTCCTAATTCAGCCGTCTAATCCAACTTGATCTTTATTCTATTGTCTTCTCATGCAAAAAGGAACCAATATTAAAAGGAATCTTAAGCTAAGACAGAGGGATTGTCTTTGAAAGGACTCTACCTGTCATGCATTTCCCCAGGGTCGTGAAAGCATCCGGCGATAATCTTACCACTCATACTACCAACGGCTTCGACGCATCTTGAGCGCGTATTGAAAGCCAGGATGACGATTCAAACGGAATCCCACATCGTTGCCTATTTAGTGTCTGTTTAGATCCGTGTGTGCGCGAGCTTTTGTGCGCGAAGAGCCTACTCCACCAAACTTCCTTCTTGGTTCCGGCTTTCTTTGGTTTTTAGAATGCTCTTCAGCGGCTTCTGCCAGAGCTGCTGGCACAGTGCCTTCCGCTGCTGTTACTTCAGCTTTTTGTCCCGAATTGTTTCCTCGAACTAGTGGTATCCGATTCTCTAAGCCATCATTGGTAGAAGAAGCTTGCGTCTATACTCTCTCCTGCTGTTGCCTCCGCTGCCTCTTCTACGACCAAACACAACGCCGTGGCAAGAGCAGAAAAATCCAGTCAGAAGGGTCTTCTCTTCTGCTTTCGGCCGACCGCGCCAGCATCATCGACTTTCCTTCCTGCGGTAAGCCAGCCATCGATAGCCGCGGATGCGCTATGTTTCTGCCGTAGGTGTGTGTAACAATTACACATCGAAATCATTGGATTGTCGGCGACGTCACTGGCTACGGGGAGTTAGAGGGTGACTTGTCAGGCCACATTCCACGCCGGTCACCATAGCAGCGACGGTGGCAGCAGCAGAACTAAATGCCGTTCACGGACAAGAGTCGTCCGGCGCAAAGAAAAGCTGAAAACAGCTACAAGCTAACCGGCTGAAGAGGAACGGAAAGAAAAAAGAAAAGCCGGAGAAAACGCGAGGGCCCGTCGTAGATACATGCTCCCCTACGACCCTCACATTGATAGGGCCAGTCATTTGCTAGAGCCGAACAGCCGAACCATGCAGGTATTCAGTAATAGAGCCAGACTCACAAATCGGAGCTCACAATAGTAGGCTTTGAGGGCCAATGGTGAAAAGAAACGGACAACGGTAAACAGGAATCGGCGCCGGTTTACCAGCCAACTATTCGAAGATGAGACCTTCTGCAAATTTTTTTTTGGTTGAAAATTCCCTAGCCAGTCTCCCTCACTCGGTCCAGCCGTCATCTTACTGTCATTCTTTTATGTGAAGGAAAAGTTTGGCGTTCTTTAGCTATTTTTAGCTTCTTCTCGGCTTGACGACACGCCGCGGCTGTCGAAGCCATGTGTGCGTTTTTGGTCGCGAGAAAACCTGAGGAGTCGAGGAATTTTTAGTCTGAAGCTGTCGCTGTCGTCGTTCTCTCCGTGGTCGCTGCGGCGGTTATCCTTGTGTGACTACCGCTAGCGGCTGCTGAAGAATATCGCCGGAATAGGGTCGCAAACAACTGCAAGCCGCAAAAACCAGGGGAGGTGGTCTTGAAGCCGAAAACTTAGCAGTAACGAGGGCACGCCAATAATGGCAACTTGGGGCTCGTCACTAGTAATATTCGTTCAACCGAACATTTAGTGAGGGAACTGTTAATTGGCAGGCGTCGCGCGACTTCCGACAAAGTGGAGATTTTTGCGGTGACTGTTATTCGGCAGACGCGTGCAATGTAAGGAAAACAATAGGACATAGAGAAACTAATTAAAATATTTCAAATTTAAGCATTTAATAAGATCTGTCATTGTGCGTATATAATAATGTTAATGAAAACTTATTAACATTATTATATATGCAAATTGTTAATTTGCAATAGCTCTCAATCTAGAAGTGTCTAAAGAACCGATGGTCGTAGGTCACGATCGTTGTGGATTGTATTTAGCGTGCTAATTTCATTGTACACCCCACAGATCAATATATATCTATCTATCTATATATATATATATATATATATTTGTGATGATGCAGTACTAAGTTTCAGCTGACAGGGTGGCATCGCCCGAACCAATTCCACCGTGAAACCCTAATCCACTTAGGCAGCGTAGTACACAGTAGTCTGTGACTTATATTCTAAGTTTCGTGTCGTCTGCGTCTTCCGTTTGAACCGTTAAGGTTGAGATTCAGCTGGACATCGTGCGAAGCAATAAACCTAGAGAGAGAGAAGGAGGGGGATTGAGATTTGTCGCGATGCGAAAGTGGGTCATTATTGTCAAAATGTATCGCTTAGATTACTTGCTTCAAAATGGCCTGCATAATCATTCGCATACATAGACTTTTGATCCCTATAGCTTGCTAGCGTCAATCAAGTTGACACCGCAACAAAATGAACCTGGCGACGATGATGATTTACTATGGTTGTCGTATCCAATGTGGCTAATGGTTTGGTTGTATTTACCATTGTATCATTAACAGTAGGACTGGTATCGTTTCGAGGACCTTTTTTGGGATGAAATTTACTAGGAGTAGACCCGTAGCCAACCCATAGATAAGTAAGTTGAAGTTACGACCGCATCAGAGAATGTCATCTTTACACCCCTGTACGTTACGATAGTTTTATTTCAATTAGCTAGTAAAGACTTGGAAATGATATAGCTGCAGACGACCCATTACAAAGCAAACCTGTACCGCGTATGACTTAGACATTTCTGAATCTACTAAATGCATTTGGCTACTCTGCTTAATATAACCATTTACTGACCTATTTTTTTGATAACTGTCACCAAACAATTACGAAGTGAGTCGGTTCCTGGTAGAAGAAACGGAATATCTATGAAAACAATAGAATGGAGAGAAAGACTAAATTTGGCATTGTTTGGTCGTAAAACAAAAATAACTAAATCGGGATCCCGATTAACGAAAAGCCCGCAAATGCCCATACCGGAGAAATGAGCATTTGCAGATATGATTTTACGCTTGACTGCAGCCAAAATGACAGTAATTACGATAACGTTATGCTCGACAATGTGTCGTGGGCGACAATCTTGCCAGTTTGTCTTTGACCTGTACTGAATGAAGCGATTTTCCCCATTTATAGTACGAGGAGCATCTGCAATGCTATTATATGTGATTTATTAACAGCGTCTCTCTTATGCTTATGCAAGTTAACTGGGGCACACAGGGCGTCATGGCTTACTATAGATAAGTGCTCAATAATATAGCTACGATGTTGGCAGTAAATAAGTATATCTCTAGTTGTGACATCTTCTGGTGTCGAAATAGTGTTATATCCTTGCCCTCTACGAATCGCGAAAATTTGATCGAGGAAATTCAAATGTCCTGTATAGAACTATATTAATTTTTTATTGTCTCATATGACTACGCGACTACCTCTCGCCTACTGTCTACGGGTTCCTACTTTTGTTGGTGTAAACAAGGTGAATTCATGATCTTTAGTTAGTTTCAAAAAGCCGAACGACTCGCGACCATGATTGGCAATTAACAAAGTAACACAGGCAGGACTTCGCTAAACTTCTTTTGAAAGCTCTGTTACATCGGGATAAATTTGTGTGTCATAAACCTGGCTTTGATGTTGCATTACCTAAAAAGAAGACAAAGGGTATTTAGGTATGCCCATGGTTACTTGCTTAACTTGGCCTGTGCCAACTTACCGTGTGATGCACATGTAACGCCTTTCCATAAAGTGCCTCATTCAAATTGTGTAAACCCGCTAGATTTTAGGCCCGTTAAGTTGTCTAGTAACGTTAAGCCTGGGTGGCCATGTTTCGATTTACTGTTTTGAAAGTTTACCATACGAATGATATAAAAATTCTTCTGTCGAAAAATCGTACACTTCCTTAACTAATAGCGGAGCCTACTTAGCATTATTTTGGGTAGTCTAAAGTGGACCTTTTACCTTTCAATTTTTCACCGACGGGTGACAGTTAAAAACTGCATTGGTAGCGCAGCAGGATTGAAAGGTGTTGCATTATATTTCTTACACATACATTGAGTATACAGAGAACAGAAACGCATCATATGGCAAACTCTGGCTGATGCTATTCTCTTATAATGCGATCTGCTGGCTAACCACTGTCGAACCTCTGGTGCCTGCCAGGCAAACAAATCCTTTCACGCAACGGTTTTTCCCAATCCTATCGGACGTGATCAGAGGCTGTCTTAAGCGCATCCGGTAGATTTAATGTGGCGCTCTCGCTGTGGGCTCACTTAGTCGCTTACCGCCTGTACATTAGCACGCGTTTACGAAGCATACGTCTTCGTGCTCGTGAAATGAGCGTTTATCGGCTGTTGTCGGCAACAGTTTCATCCCCGAATAAAAGTGCGTTGAGGCACTGCTCGGAACGCGGCCGGGGAACCGCCTCTTAACAGAGGCGACACATCGACCCATTTTTCACCCATTTGCGGTTGAGGTTGGCTGGTTGAGTTCGGGGCAAAAGGAAATTTAGGCGTGCTGCCTCCGCTATTCTCGTCCGTTGCTGCACTCGTGCCGTATTCATTTATATAGCAGAGACGGACGAGCTTTTAGATGAACTTCGAGTGGTCGACCAACGTTGTCCATATCCAAACCAACCTTTAGATCCATTCAAGTGTCCATTGGTCCGATCGGGTCCAAACTGGTCCTATGCTGAAGGGCGTCACGTTCACTTGAAGGAAAGACAAAGACTGACTTTTTAGGTGAATTAGCGGTTTATACGGCTTTAAAACTCATTATTATGTATTGAATTGCTGTTGGTCGGAGGCCTAGGCATCGTTACTAAAATCAGTTCTCCTTTGTTAAAAATTTTCGTATCTAATTATTACTATTGTCTGTCCGATCCCGAACAATTTATACCTCCAACAGAATTGTCTTTATAACAGTATCTCGATGTTTAAATACATCGCCGATTCTTGATAATTCAAATTAATTGGGTCACCTGAGTGTGAAAACAAATGTCAAGCTAATTCTTTACGCAATTAGAATTAGCAATTTCTTTTTAAAGTGAATATCGTTATCAATTATTAATCGGATCAAGCAACTGAGCAAAAAAAATCGATTCTCTTGTTTGGGTAGCCTAAGCAACAGCTAATATTTTAGCATCTAGATCAATGTAATAACAGCAACGACGTACCTTGTATTTAAATGGCAACCGAAAAAAAGCAAATATTGCATTTAATTTCCCTTACTCCGTTCTAGTTAAAAGTCTAAGAATGTGTTTGTGACCGTTTACAAACTATAGATGTTATTACTATTATGATTGGATGTTATTATTAATGTTGTGATTGGATTAATCTAGCTGGTAGGGTTCTGTAGCATCGTTTAATAATGAGGCCTGGTGACAACAACGGCGCAGCAGCAGCGTTGTAGTTGTCGGGCCCCACTTCGTTTTTTAGCGGTTGCTGATGATGAAGAATCTGCTAATCTATCGTACCGATTTCTGGCTGACTTTTTGGTTATGTGGCCATCCATGAGTCCAACACTATCGAATGTGAAGCATAAACTGCGACCACTATTCCCTCTCGTACGTAGCGAACAGTTCTGACCAGCGTAAAATCGTGTCGGGCCGTCTGCTGTCTGCATTTTGTAGCGCATCTTGCATTACGTCCTCAATGCCTAAACGCGGTGCGAAGCAAAAAAAAGAAATGACAAATTATAAGTAGCACAAAAAATCGCTTATGTCAGTACGTGTCAGACACAGTAACAGGCGACGGCATGCAATTGCGAACCCGAGAAAAGCACAAAATTCCTTTGGGATGACGAAAATGATGATAGTGATGAGGATGATCTTGTTTAGGACGAGCAGAAGGCAATCGAGGTAAATAAACAAGTTCTACAACGACAAACACAAAGTAATGATGTTGTCTTTGCGTTATTTCTTAGCCGGAACGGTTATGTGTTCGGATGTAGTGTTCCTATGCTGCTACCGCTGCTGCTGTGGGGGATCTGTATCCCCAGGTCAGTCGATCAAGAATCGAGTCGATGCAGAAGCTGAAGAGATTAGCAAGTAAATAGACTGTCATAAGTCAGCATGGTTCGATCGCAAGAATAATTAATTTTTCTGCAAATCGATTAACTTTTGTATGGCCAATTACTGCAATTAATGCTGTTTATTTCAAGTCGTCGCAATTGTACTAATGATAAGTATCGTTGGTCGGTGTTAATAGCAAGATATGCTGTATTTGCGAGTTCAGTGCTCACAAAATGAACCACTCTTTGGCTGATTGGACATACACTATTCCCTATTAGATTTGATTGTTGTTACCAATCACGAGGCAAAGGGCGTCAATTAACATTGTTGTTGCTACTATTGCTATTAACTTTGTCAATAGTAAAGTTTTCACAGCAGGTACGTGGAGGCTTGCGGGCCTTTAAGCGGTCTATTTGCGTTGCGACCGTAGACAAGGTTTTTGATGTTTGTTGATGCTACTTGATCGGTAACGACACCATCGATAATGTTGTTATTGACATATGTTACATAAAATGTGTGTGAAAGATATAAAAGATAAGAATATCAACGCTTCTGCGTTCGAATATTATTAATAGCATAAATAGTTCATAAATATAAGTTTTATTTTAAAGTATATCTACAGTTTTGCTTATGGTCCATAGTGTATGTATACATACTAGTGCATTCAGTAAGAGTTCGTGATACCATTGAGACAAGTTACTTGTGTATGTAGTATCAACGAAGATGATCTCTTTGGATCAGATTTAAACAATGACATAGAGGTGGGCGAGCATCGACGAAATCAGATCGATTAATAACTTACTATTGGTCCTTTTAGATGAGAGTAATACTAATCTCATTCGCGAATAAGCGAATAGTTAATTTTGAAAATAAACAACGAGGATGCCGCTAGATCGCATTTGGAACACGTAATAAGGCTTAATTATAAAATCATTATGGACTGGTTATAGTCAATACAAATATGTGATAATTATTTTCCTAGCTTTGAGATAATGCGTAGCCATTTAATAGATCTGTATTGGATTTAGTGTGTCATCTCTTTAAAATAACAAAAGTTGATGTAGGGAGGTCTCAGGACGTCTCAACTAGCGACTGCTACGTGCATGATCTGCAAAAATTCGGAAGATCATTTGCCTCGTTCTCTTGACGATTTTTTGATCGAATTTATATTTATGCAATATACGTGTATGCATCGATGGAAACAACTCAGTCTTCTCGACAAGCATATCTGGCCACTTTTTAATTAGTTATGGTTACTATAAAATAAGCCATTCGCATATCCACTTTATAGCACATTTGTGGATTCATAACAGAGCTTACTTTTGGAATTCTAAAAACTCTGATTTTTCACTGTGAAGCCTTCTGTGAATTTTACTTTAGCAGATTTGAAGATTTGATAACGACTGGGTCGACAAATTTCAAGTAGTGGTATGCCAAGCTGAGCATCTGTCTTACAATAGATATTCTCGTAATCGAGCTGTTGTTGAGCTCTTAGGCTTGTTTTTGTCCATTGAACCCATCGTTAAATTTAGCGAAGTTCTCATCTCGGTGAGATGGTAAAGGCTAAAAAACTAATCCTCATTCACACCCCATAACGTGACTATCGTTACCATCAGAATCAGTAAGAACAACTTTGTGGTAAGATGCTACTGAGGATGTTATTTGGGAAAGACCCCAGCCGGACCGCCATGCAGGAGCGGTAACAACGTTAAGAAAATGGCAACGTTTATTTGTTGTAATACCGCGTTTATTTGTTTCGAGTCGGATCAGTCGTTGTAAAATTGATGTTCGTAAGCGATGCGCAGTGTTGTGCTTAACTCCACCCGGATCTGGTCATTTCTCTGAAATCTGTTCACGACTGTTTTGGTATGAATAGCGGTCCGGTGAGACTGATATGAAGGTATCGAGCTTGTTCGGCTTTGAATCATCCGACTCATGTAACGTGTTCTCGATTATTCTTCAACTTCAATAGTTTGACGTTGTTTGAGAACGTTAGGTACCCAGTGGACCTCAATGTTTAAAATATTTTGGACTTTCACGGATTCGACAAAGGTGCTGCCTGTCTTGAGCTGCCTTCTAAGAAAGCGTCGGTTTGGTAGACACGATTCTGTGGTCACTTAAGTACACTAAGACTGCCGTCTAATATCCTTTCAATTGTTGACAAGCTAAGTTAATGACGCGCGATTATATACACGCATTAAAAGCCACGCGAAGTGTAGTCCGATTATAGATTCGAAGCATCACTTCAGCGCGATGTGATTAGTTCTTCTTTTCATTGCAGTGCAGACGGACGTGCCTATCATGTTGTTCGTTGTTAAATTTTGTATTAACTTTCCAATGGAAACAAAGCCAGGGGTGACGACACTATAAAGCTCTAATAGGCCTTGATCGTGCACCAGCAGCAATTTTACTAAACCCCAATGGACAACGAGTTTAAATGATGTCTCCCTTCTGATTTATCATTGATCATCTAACAGGTAAAAAAAATTATCCTTAGATACACAAAACTGTAATGCTGACACGCCTACACCAACCTGATTTTTTGGAGTACATGCCGAAATAAAATAAAGGTGACCACAATTTTATGTAACTACATCTTGATGTTGTAGCCGATTTCTTCAACCCATTTGCCTGTCTTTATTACATATCCTCATCCATGTAATTTTTTTTCAAAGTACTATTTATCGCCTCTAGGACAGGTAGTTATGTCTCGTCGTTGTTTCTCTTCGAGCAGTTTTGCTCGTTGATTCCTTTCCCGTGGAAAGAACCTCACCTGTTGTTGAACTAAGAGGGCATCAGCCATCGATGCGTCGTACTGACACACAATACATTGATCGAGACTTAGCCACGATACTGTATCGTGTGGTGCACACCGCTCGGCAGTGAGGCCTGAGAAAAATTCTGGTTTGATCACGAGGTCGTGGGGGCATTTTCATTTTTTTCCTTCCGCGTTTTAGAGCGCTGTACGACGCGCTAAGCGCGATGTACATCAAGATTCGACACACACCGGCAAACCTACGATGCGTGAGGCTAATGGGATCCGATCATAACAGCAAAATCAAACAACTACGATATATTTCTGTTGAACGATCCAGTTTTTACTGCTGTAACAGTTTATGTAATGCGTTTTCTCTAGGTAATATCTGCAGTTTGACTTTGTTCGTTGAGATTGGTACGGCCAAGGTTTTTCTCTGTTTGTCTCGTGTATTTCGACATGTCAATCCCGTTTTGATTTTGCGACGCCTTTCCATATCGTGGGGCTTCGGCCTTTATCCAGCCAGCTCGTCCAACCAGATGTTATTCAATACTGCTATTGAGAATCAATAAGCAAGTTCGTAACGATAGTGATTGTACTGATGAGTACGACGGCGATTAGTGGAAAGTCGAAAGGAAAGATACCAATGATAACTTGCATGAACTAATGCTGACCAATCGTTTCACCAGTCACTGTAAGAGACCAAAGAAGCTCATCATCTCGTGCATGATGCGAACAGTGCGCTTACTGTGAACAGACACAATCGATGTGCTGTCCCCATAGTTCAGCTTATGTCGCCTGATACCATACCAACTTATTTGAACCTACTGCTGAATCGCTACGACGGTGTCGACGCTCTCAACACTGCTAGCTCAAACGCTACCACGGCAAACGCCCTTATGTCGGCTTCCCTTGGGGGCAGGCCGAACCACGACGCTCCCACAACGCTTGGCAATAACACGAAAGCGGACATGAGATGTCCTCTTCATGGTGGTCTTTGCTTGATGACGTTGTTGCTCTTGGGCGTATTGATGATCACCGCTTTGAAAAGTGAGTAGACTAGGAAGGTAAATCAAGGAAGAGGGAGGGCAATCATTTGGAGCTACCGTAGGAACTCCCATTACTCCCATAATATAACAATCCCTTAAAGGTACGCGAACAAACGCCGTATATTTGTAAAGGCCTAAACAAAGACGGGATATAGTTTTTCTATGAGCTTGAAATTCGATTTGGATGGAAATTGCTATGCGAAAATTATAAGAAATTTTATTTTATTTGTCTTAATCAAGTATTGTTTAATGGTCAAATGTATTAAAGATTTTATGTAAATAAATTTTCAGAATCACCTATTTTTAGGTATAACATTAAAAACTCGCCTTTATTGTGGTCTAACCGAAGTGGATTTTGCGTGAATTTCGTAACAGACCTACGAAACGGCACGGCAACCTTACTATATTATATATTATAATAATAATATATTTCCTTCCTAATCTTTCATTCTCTTGATTATTTACATATGATAATAATTTTTTCCGATTCTGTGATTTGAACCAGCATGGCAGCATGCTTGTTAGTTATGGTTGCCATAGCAGGGCACTTAAAAATGCTACAAAAATTAGGCCACCCCATTGACTTCAGGCATACCCGTACGGATGAGCTAGGACGTTCGGTCGGCCTTGACGTTTTTCGACTGCTTTGTTGGCATGACAGGAAATGCCTTCCAGATGCGAGGATAGGTTGCTACCTATAGATGGTAACTAGGTGTACTATGCTCATCATAGTGACAATTTGACAATGTCGGTATATGCCTATATATATAAGGTTAGGCAGTTTGAGAGAGATGCTTGACAGTTTGAGCATTTTCATTTTACGTTTGCTGAAGTAGCAACAGAGTGAAATTGAGTAGAAAGTAATAGAAAGAGTCTGAAATTCTGTAATTATCAAGTAACTTTTCCCAGCAATGTATGTGTATTACAGTTATGTGTGTATATATATGATATAAAAAATGATATACTATTCGAATGATTGCAACATAAATTTTTATTTATATATTTACATTACAAAAAATTACACGAAATATATAGCGTTACCTTTTACTGCAGATACTCAAAATTATTACTGTTCTAATCAATACTTGTCGATAACGGTGAGCTGTTGGTTCACAAACTCGATTGTGGCTTTGAGGTCTTCTGATGCACAAAAAATCCATCGATGCCAGGTCTCGAAAAGGGGCTGGATAACCTATTTTTTCGGCACATTTTCCTCCAACATATCTGTTTAGAAGACAAAATTCACCATCTACACCAAAGTCTTTGCAAATGGATAATAAAACAGATTTTAGCACTCAATCTAAATAGTTGGCACCAGTCACTGTTCTTTGAAAAATAACTGTCTAATTTAATCACTATTTAAGTTTGAAACACCCTGTGTATATATATATTATAGTTATATATATAACTGAAATTTGCTAATTATGTTCCAGTCATCCCATAATACAATAATAGAATTTTTCCATGCTTATTAACACTATGTCAGAACTATAACCGCTTGATATAAAGTCAGACGTCTCTACGCTTGGAAATCTTCGCCACATGCAAATTCTACAAATACGGCCTCTCAAACGGACAAACCTTCATTTCGCCTATATCAACACTGATCTATACTATTTTTTGCTGTTTTCTCTTTATTCCAGGCGGGACTCATACAGTTCAAGGAGGAGCATGAAGGAAGCGGGAGCGATGATTACGCTTCGGTGTGGCCTATTTTTCGGAACGCGTTTTGTGGAGTGGCGGGCGTGGCGATCGGTGCATTGGCTCTTGGCGCCTTTCTAACGTCGAGATCGTAAACGGCAACCTTCGTGAATAACTTCTTTTTGCCAGATGCTTTTGCCAGAGCATGAGTTGCTTGTCTTGCGGGAGTCGCTCGGCTCCAACCCTTCTATATTTGGCAATGGACTGGCAAGCTGAAATGGTAATTCGGATAACTATGCGGCCTTGATCGAATCGAGCGGACGATTTTTTTCATCTATGTAGCTTCCACTCAGTTGGCTGACTCATCAATAAACGAGTAATCTAGCAAATGACTTACCTAAGGATGATTACAAAAGTTATCGTCATCCTTTACGATGAAAGAATTCAGCTACACATTTTCGTCGCAGAGTAGCAAACAGTTCGACCAATCCCTTGGACATCATGCGTTCAAGTCAGGGTCAGTAATTCGTATCTAGATAATACACTCAGGTCAATGTAGAATCGATAAAAATGAAAAACAAAAAATATACGGTGAGGTATGAATGGTAACGCGGATGAGTTGGAGAAGCTATTCACGAAAAGGCAAAACTTGAAAAGACAAAAAACATGTTGAAACAAAAAAAAGACTGAAAAATAAGAGAACATGGCGAAACGAATATAGGCGAAAGACAAAAACAAATAAAACGATTTCTAACAAGGCATAAGGGATATAGATAGAGATAAACACAGACACAGAGTAATAATTAATATAAGCAGAACTAGTCGCACGTGCGTACGATGTACGGGAGTTATATGCGAGTTAAAGCAAATTGTGTATGTGCGTCCACCAAGGGCAAAACGCAAGAGTGTCAGCGCAATTGCTTTTTCAGACTGACGTTTGTCGCTAGGCAACGCTTGCTAGCCACAACACAGTGGACAACAAAACAGATATCACGAAAGTTATTCAACAGCTTTCCACTTATGACTTGTAATTACTAACTTGTAACAACATGAGCCATACAAGACTCAGTGTATTTGCTGCAAGCACAACAACAAGGACGTCGGTCACAAATACGACAGATGGGTAGAGCCTAAAAAAAGCAAAAATATAATCGTCTACAGTTGACAGCACGGCGCTAAAATGTGAAGTGGTACCAGTGTGTGGACATCTATCTTCGCTGTTGTCATTCTTGTCTACTATAATGACATGATTTTCGTACGAGACAAATAACTACGTTCCAAAATCATCTTATTTTTTTTCAGCAGGTACTGAGCATTTATACTCTTTGATTTTTTTTCGTGTCCATTGTACACGTCACAATATGCCCTCTTCCTACAGCGGTTTCCTATGGCTAGAAAGGTGGAAAAGATATTCCGTGAGTCTGGTGAAAAACATCCGCCAATCTTAAAGCGAAAAATCACCATTATTCCTTCAAAATTTCCATATACTTTTCTTTAATTGCTAACTTCTGCAATATTTTATATCCTTTTTTTTATCAGCCTACCGTTAGTATTTGACTAGTTGAAGCAAAAATCCAGAGCTGAGTCGTTTCAACTCGAGTAAAAATCTTATAGATGAAATAAATAATTTCGGGCTCAATTTAAGGACGAAATAAGCTTGTTTCTTTAGCCGGAAGAAATTTTGAAAATACCGCTTTTTTTTACGAAAGAGTGACTAAAAACTACCATGTGCCAAGTGCGACTTTGAATACTTGGATAACTTCGGTGCGGTGACAGCGTAGCATTTACATATGCAGGGCTTCACCACTACAGAATCTTATGTCATAAATAAGACGGGTTGAACAAGCTAATCATTATTACATCATTTCAGATGGTCCCCTGAAGGTGGCCATTTTTCAATCACAACACTTGCATACGCAGTACACAAAACAGCAACGAACATATAAATTTTGTATGAACTAATCGTATTACAAATTGTATGTGTTATATATACATATATATATATATATATATATATATATATACATATATACATATATATATATATACATTAGTAATTAATTATGCTAAGTAAAATTCTTACAGTAACATTTTCTATGATTAAACATTTGCATTGTATATATTGTACAAACGGCGTTACTGTCCGCGGTCGGTTCGACTTCAAACAAGACTGGACTGCGGATAGTTGAAGATAATATTATTATTACGATCGAAAGAAGCGAAGGGATTATTACTGAACACGAATATATGCATGCTTGTGGAACTGATACAGAGAGTAGAAGTGCATCGAAAAAAAATTATTAGTGTTATTTATGTCACATACAAAATGGCAGAAAAAGGTTACTAATAAAAATGAACATTCATTTAATACTGAATTATACACGAAACACTCTTTTTCATCATATCGATAGGATTGTGCAATAGGCATAATATGTTACGCTATTCCGTTTGGTCTCATTGTTGAGATGATTCTGAATGGACAACGTTCAGGTTTTCAGTAATCCACGGTTAAGAGAAGATTATCTCAAAATGTCGATTAGCTTTTAGCTAGTGGAGTTATCTATGGAGTCGTTTATTCTCGATGTACCAACCTCGTATGTCTGCACCATGGTCATGTCTTAGACGCAGACGAAATAATGAGGTCAAAAAAAACCGGCAAAGAACGCCGCTGTTTTATCATAGGCTCTAGCCGAAGGACCTGAATTATCGATCCTATTTACAGGACCAGGTGTTTTAAGCCCCGAGTTTGACGACGCTATCGTACATTGCAAGGTGAGCATGATGCATCTTCCAAGCCCTAATGTCATCCTGTGCAAGGTTCGTCCGCGAAGCGGCTGTGTCTATCTGTTGCCCCGCGCCTTAGCCATTTGCAAGGAGTCCGCATGGATGAAACTCTATATAAAATAGGAGATCGAAAACGAGCCCGAGCACCTCGATTTTTCGCCAATCGCAACCCTTGAGCCTGTCGCACACGAAGATTTTGGTGTTTGATGTTGTAGGATTCCAAAGCACGAGTACAAGTGTGCGAAGAGTTGTACGCTTGCCAAATAGGCTACAAAACGATCTTGACTTTGTTCCGAAAATCGTTTCTTCAAATGAGGCGCACTCGTAGCTTATTATACCAGCTAAACTTCAGCGCATAGGCATACGAGATCTGTCACTATCGACAGTTATGAATGGTAATATAAAATTCGCAACGCGTTCGTTCGGAAAGCTGCTACCCAGCTAAAAATTGTACGAATTGGCTTTCTCGATTTTTTTTTTTCAAAAGAAGAAATATCTGTTGTAGATTTCACGTTAGCGCCAATCGTGTTGCTATATATAGCCAGCTTGTCAAAATTGGCAAGAAATCTTTGGATAAAAATGTCTTACTCTCACATTGCAAACTGATTTACTATTTTTAACGTAACTAGGCAAACATTTTGGGTCAGAAATGTCGGGCTATTTTAGCGGTCCAGACAGAATATGTACGTTTCTCTACACACATCGAATAGATTAGATTGTTTAAACTAAATGGTTCATTATTATTTACTATATGCTTTTATTAAAGGATAAGATCTCTGGAAATTGACATTTTTACTTAGTGTGTGAGTTACCCCAAATAGGTGAACCTGAGTTTTCTAAATTCCCATATATATATATATATATCTTATGACCGATCTATGTATAAATGAGTCGCTAATAAACTTGTTGTTGTTGTTGTTGTTGTTTAGTTCGTTTATTCACGCACACTCGTGTTAGTCCTTCGCGTGAATAAAACAAATTTTACGAATTTTCCTCCCCCCGACTCTATCTTCATTCTTATCTACGACAACTCATCTCTCGGTCCCCCGCATCCATCACTCGGATACCTTATCCGTATTCTCGAATCGTAAAGGTTCTCATGAATTGAAACATTGCCACGTAACTGAAAAAAGAAGAAAAATTACTCCTATTGGTATAATATTATTGTATATTAAGTGCATGTAAACATATCTACTCCACCTTACGAATTAGAAACGGCGTATGGTCAATAAAAACAGTAAAATTTAGCGTTCAACATTTGTGCAATTTATTTTGGTTCATTACAATAGTAATACTATTTAAATCTCGTTTGTCGGTATTGTTGTTTTTTTTACGCCGGCCATTTTATTGAAAATAAGTGTTTTGTAATTGTTATACTAATGTTGTTGGCGCACTCTGTTATTCTTCTTGTTGATGCCATTTGTTATTACCCCTGTTGCTGTTGTTGTGACGATGACCGAGAACGGTTCGTTCGAGTGGACTATATAAATTTATTATCTCTTCTGCTATAAGTTAATGTGTATCCAGGGCTTGCCAGATACTTCGATTATTTCGTTTTTCTCATTACAGAATTATTCGCTGAACCTGACGGGCGATTATTTAATCAGTAATTAGAACAACACCCTATTTTCTTGTACTTATAAGAATTCAACAGCAACAGCAGTAAGTAAGCATAGCATATAATTGCCATACTTGATCTACGAAATCTTCACTTCAACGCTAAGCGTTAAATTTTGTCTTGAATCAACTCAGACTCAAGGTAACTTAGACAAATTATTATAGTTCCTTTTGCTTCCAGACAAACTGTTGCTTCGTATTTTATATGTTAGTTTTTAATAATAGTGCCTTAGATGAGCAGCAACAGCATTCTGGGCTTTGTCACTCTTATGGTTTACTACTTCAAAAGACGAGATGAAAATTTAGAGTTGACCGCCGCGATTAGGATAATGATTCATATCTCTTTCTATACCTATTCGCTCCCTTGTACATGCATCCGTACACTCGTGTATGCATACAAATATATGCATACCTTTGCAAGTTTTTCAATAGTCCCTTCATGGCACAGAAATTTAAGAGAGGAACTTAACGCCGTGTTTTTGGAAACATCATTGTCTTTTTTCTTAAAAATGATGCCGATGCTGATGATGATCATCATCTCTATCTCTTCCATGACCTTATTTGAAACGATCTTTTCTCTTCTTTTTTTTTCGTAATATTTTGTTCACTATTTTCCCTCTTTCTTTTTATAGATCCATTTGTATGTGTAGCATCGGTGTCCTTGTATTGTGCGAGTCGAAATTTCAAACAAAGGGTCAATTAAATTTTTCGAATCTCGACTTGTGCGGGAACATTCGTTGTTTTCCTCCACACCACTGTATGGCTTCTTTTTGTCTTTTAATTTTACGTGCGTCTGTGTGTGTGGATGTCTATTCTGCTATGTATTTTTACTGCTTGTCCTTCGCTGTCATCCAAGTCTCACAAACGTCCTTTTTTTTCCAGAAGAAAAAACCTTCGCCCCATTGAGGAGAGCACGTCTTGTGCGAAACTGTTCCTCTTCAAGGTGAACAAGAAGCAAGATGTCTCCTACTTGCTGCCGTTTTTTACCTCTGGTATACTCGAGCTTCGTTCCCTCTGATTAGTTCACTTGTGTCGCCCAACCAATACCGTTATCATCTAGCCTCTGTTGCCGTTTTTATTCTTACTACTTACCGTCATATATCTAAAGTGTGGTGATAGTGATACGTTGCTAGAAATAGGCGTCTCTCTTTAATTACTCTTGTAATTTTCCTACTCTCTCGCTTCCTCTATGTTTATTTATTCGGTTATATATATATCAGTCAGCCAAAAACAGCTCATTATCGTCTTCTTTCGTATCGTTAGTGATGGTCGCGCTCATCGTTATTATCATCGTCATGTTAATTTTCGTTTTAATAATATTAGTAGTACGTTTATCCCTCTACGATAATATTAGCAATAATCCTCACCGATTTTCTGTGTTTATGTGTATTCAGTTCTGTTTGTAGTTGGTTGTTATCGCGATCGAGACGAAGGTCAGTGTGTTGTTTCAGATGCTCTATCTGTATGAGCAGCGAATGTAGCTTAATTTTGAAAGGTAACGTATGAATTTTTAGAAATTGTATGTATGGCTGGGAAATAAATGTTGGCGTAAAATATAAAACGAGAAAGCATTTTCACACTTGCGAAACTTTGCTTGAATTTAGAGAACATTTAAAAGATCCACGAACGTAAATAGAGCCCATCTTCTAGTAGGGCCATATAGTACACGGGCGAATACACCACTACGAAGCGTTAGCCCTAAGCTAAGTCACCCCGGATTAGCTATACTATTCATACAGTGAATACTTCAAGTATCACATTCCGATTGACACTTTCTGTATTCCGGTGGGTTGCAGTGTACGCAATGATAACGTTGTCCCTATGTTTAGATAGAAAGGCGGAAATAGCAGGACGATTCTCCTGCTCAATGTTCTTTCAACCTGTTTGTTCAAGATCTGTAACGCACAACAAACGTCGCTGTCACGTTCAACGTTCGAAATAAACACACCCAACTCAATACGAGACAAAAGCCGAGACATTTTCTATATTTTCATACTCTATACTGATGTGTGTTTTCATTGGCCGGCTTTTCGCTGACTCGTGAACAATCATGTTCATGTTTGTTGCCGCTGCCTTGTGATGTTTTAATATGGCAAGTGAGTGTGGGCCTGTGTAGGGAATCTGTGCGTGATACGATTGCACTAGGAAAAACTGAATTACGTGTATCGCAGTTATTACGTGTCGTGTGTTTTATTTCTTGTACTCTACAGCCGCTGTCACCATCAGTGCTATTAAATTGCTGTTTTGGCTGTCGCTGCTATTAGGGTTACTGTTGATATACAGAGAAATATTACAAATGCCTTCAAAGAGCCGTCGGACCTGAATCCCATCAACACTATGCCACCTCTAGTTTTTGTCGTATTCGTAGGATCGTTCGAACATTAATGCATCATTTACTTCCACCGCGCTATCTATATATAGCTATGTTTGTTTATTCCTGTATAATCATAATAACCGGTGGAACGAAGCCCGTTAAATAATATATGGGCCACAGCGGTTGGCTGCTTAATACAAGCAGCTTTGTTTTATTTGGTTGCAAAGGGAAAGAACGTTAAGGTGCAAAGTTTACTTGTTTCTTTATTTTTGTTAGTGTTTGTCGACGTGACAATGACATTATCTCAACTTTCGACCAAAGACAAATAACGATTCTTCGATGTAGAGAGCAGGGAGTGGGTATATGGTCCCGACGTGTCGAGCGAGGACCTCCCGCTGACGAGCCCGTTGCTCAGCCGGCGTTTGGCCGCTTTTCTCTACCGCTACGTGATTTCCACACTTTCTCGCATAGTATCTTAAGTATAATAATCATTATAATAATTATCATTAGATTTTTTATTACTCAGGTTACAATCAATAATAATCATCATCATCATTACTATTACTGCACTACTCCTGTTTGAAGTACAATATCTTAGCACAATGACAATGTTAACAGTAGTCCCCCCTACTATCTTCGGTGCCTGAATGAAACGAAAATCTCATATATA